>NW_025204423.1:0-4032 GCF_004010195.1 Chiloscyllium plagiosum | reverse complement strand
CACACATTCTCTCTCTCCCCCTTACACAGGCACACCCCCTCACACACATGTACATGCATACACACGTATGCACGTTCAAATCTGCGGCGTGTATTTGCATTTGTATTTGCAGATACGCTTTATTTTGTTCCAAAAACATACAATTTGGAGACAGTCAGTCAATGCGGCATGTTATGAACTCCTGAACTCGGAACAAACCCAGTCTGACTCCAGATGAAGACACAGACAAATTCCAAACAAGACCTCACCACTGAAATACATTGCCTGATCGGAGGCGTCACCTCCTTTACAGCGATAATGTCTGCGATTTGCATATCAATCAATCAAAACACCTCGATTCTAAATGATTAAGGATTTAAGAGCCATCTTAGGTGTGTACCATTCATGTGCATGAGTTGCACAATCCTTTGATCTTTTCCTTAAAACGTCTGGGTCTAAGGTCTTTCTCTCTCTCTAACACTTAACAAAGAAGCAGCGCTATGGAAGCTTGTGTTTTCAAATAAACCCGTTGGACTCTAACCGACTGTCGTGTGAATTTTGACATTGTCCGACGCAGTCCAAAACTATATATCCATATCGTACTTATTTATTGCGTATCCCATTATCTCTCTTAGTAAATAAATCTTTCCTTTCCCCATGTGGTCTTGTCTTGTATATTAATCTATTGTGAGGCACATGACGCATGTCATGTGAGAGATGAAATAGCTGAGGACCTAAAAAATACCTTTGTGGCATCCTTAAATACATGTGAGGTGCCGGAGGACTGGAGGGTTGCTCATTTTGTCCCCCTGTACAAGAAGGGTACTATGGATATTCCGAGCAACTACAGATAATTGAACTTGATATCAGTGGTGGGAAAGTTGCTGGAGAAGGTACTGAGGAATAGGATCCATTCATATTAAGAAAAGAATGGGCTTATCAGTGATAGGCAACATGATTTTGAGCAGGAGAGATCGTGCCTTACCAACTTAATAGAGTTCTTCGAGGAAGTGACCAAGTTGATAGAGGAAGGAAGGGTTGTTGATTTCATGCACACGGACTTTAGTAAGGCGTTTGATAATGGAGACTAATGGAGAAATTGTAGTCATATGGTGTGCAGAGTGTTCTAGCCAGGTGGATAAAGAACTGGTTGAGAAACAGGAGACAGTAGTTGAAGTGAGTTTCTCGAAATGGAGAAAGGTGACCAGTGGTGTACCACAGGGTTCAGTATTGGGGCCACTGTTGTTTGTAATCTATATAAATGATCGGGAAGAGGGCACTGTTGGTATGATCAGCAAGTTTACAGATGATACGAAGATTGGTGGAGTAGCAGAAAGCATAAGGGACTGTCAGAGAATATAGGGGGATATACATAGACTGGAGAGTTGGGTGGAAAATTGGCAGATGGCGTTCAATTCAGACAAATGTGAGGTGATGCATGTAGGCAAGACTAATTCGAGAGCGAATTATACAATGAACAGAAAAGCCTTGAGAAACGTTGATGGTCAGAGAGATCTGGGAGTGCAGGTCATTGTACATTGAAGGTTGCTGCACAGGTGGATAGAATGGTCAAGAAGGCATATAGTACACTGGCCTTCATTGGACGGGGTATTGAGTATAAGAGCTGACAAGTCATGTTAACATTGTACAAGACTTTGGTTCGGCCACATTTAGAATACTGTGTACAGTTCTGGTCGACACATTACCAAAAGGATGTGGACGCTTTGGAGAGGGTGCAGAGAAGGTTTTCGAGGATGTTGCCTGGTATGGAAGGTGCTAGCTATGAAGAAAAGTTGAGTAGGTTAGGTTTATTTTCATTAGCAAAAAAGGAGATTGAGGGGACCTGATTGAGGTTTACAAAATCATGAAGGGTATAGACTGGGTGGTTAGAGACAAGCTCTTTTTCCCAGGGCGAAGGATTCAATAACGACAGGTCAAGCTTTCATGGTGAGAGGTGGAAAGTTTAAAGGGGATACACGCAGCAGGTACTTAATACAGCGGGTGGTGGGCGTTGCCAGCAGAGGTGGTAGAGAAAGGTACGGTAGATTCATTTAAGATGCATCTGGACAGATGCATGAGTAGGTGGGGAGCAGAGGTATACAGAAGCTTAGGAATTGACCGATAGGTTTAGACAGAACGTTTGGATCGGCTCAGGCTTGGAAGGCCGAAGGGCCTGTTCCTGGGTTGGAAATTTTCTTTGTTCTTTGTTTGTCAAATTTTTAAGAAAGCGAGTCAAATCATTCAAACATGATTTATTCTTCATAAAACTATGTTGACTGTGCTGAATTCTGGCTTGACTTTGAAAATTTCTTGTCATTAATTCCTTCATAATGGACTCTAACAATTTGTCTTCAATACCAATGGATTTCTCACAATGTTTCATTCCCTAATGAATTTGGTTATTATAATTTCTTTGCTTTCTATAACCTCAACATTTCCTTTCACAATTCCTGTGTAACAGGCACAAGGCTGAAAAAGATCTGTGCCAATTGCTGTGTAAGAGACATGAGTAGCTGAAATGGCACATTTTGTTCCTGATTTATACACTCGCTGGGCTGAATGCCCTCTTGGTGTTCCTACATTATAGTCTCGATGGCATGCATGTCCCGATCCTGTTCCTGACCAAGCCGTTCAAGATCTCAATGCCCTCCTCTTGTCGCTCAAATATGCAGGCAGGTTGTGTTGCCCACACTGGGCAGCTCAGTGGTTAGCACTGCTGCCTCACAGTACCAGACATTCGTGTTCAATTACAATCTCCAATTTCCTCCCACAGTCCCAAGATGCACGGGTTAGGTGGATTAGCCACGTTAAATTACCCATAATGTCCAGGGATGTGCAGACTAGGCGCATCAGTCATGGAAATGCCAGATTATAAAGATTGGGTGGAGTGAGATAAATTGGGGGGAGGGGAAATGAGGAACCTTGACTTGATCCCAGCGATCATTGAACTAGATTCCTCCAGTCATCATACTGGATCCCGGTGCTAGATCGACTTGATCACTGCACCGGTCCAACTGGATCCCTTCCCTCGCTGGATTTGATCCCAATGATCATTGAACCCGATACCTCCAGTCATCCTACTGAATCCCTGCGCTAAATCCACTGGATCACTGCGCTGGTCCTACTGGATCCCATCACTCGCTCTACTTGATCTCAGTGATAATTGAGCTAGATCTCTCCAGTCATTGTCCTGGATCCCTGCACTAAATCCACTTGATCACTTTACCGGTCCAACAGGATCCCTTCCCTCGCTGGACTTGATCCCAGCGATCATTGGTATGCATATGCTTAATTTTGAAAAATCGTTTGATGTCTTTATAATATCTGTGCTAAAATAATACACTTTATTCTTAAAATGTATTCCATAGTTTTTGTCTCCCTGAGAAGAGAAAATATGCATTCAGCTGACTTTTCTCAAAATTGTGTATGCTTCAAAAGGATTTCTCATCTCAATCCAAAACTGATAATGTTTCAGAACAAAAGGCCTTCATTCCAGGAAGGTGTGAACCAAACATTGTTGATAAGCTTCTATAACATTTTTTTTAGGTTAAGGGATCAAAACTGCACATAATGTGCCAGATGTGGTCTTAGCAATGCCCTCTACAGATATAGACTCGTAAAATGTGAAGCTGGAAAACCACAACATGTCATCCACACCCAACGAACAGGAGACTCGATGTTTCGGGCATATTCCTGATGAAGGATTATACCCGTGACGTCAATTTTCCTGCTCCTTGGATGCTGCCTGATTGGCTGTGCTTTTCAAGCCTCACACTATTCGACTCTGATCTCCAGCATCTGCACTCCTCACTTTTACCGGTTCAGATGCAATAAAACATTCCTGATTAAACCTGGTACCCTTTGCCAGAAACACAATCATTCCACTTAGCTTTCAAATCACTAACAGCAAGTGCAGACTTACTACATATGATTCGTGTACCAGGATCATAAATATCGTCTGTATCACAGAGTTCTGCAATCTCTCTCCACTTAAATTGTTTACCATTGTTTTATACTTCTATCCAAAATAGACAACTCACATTTTGCTATATC
>NW_025204422.1:0-9404 GCF_004010195.1 Chiloscyllium plagiosum | reverse complement strand
TTAAAGCTTTGGGGGAACAAGGAAACGACAGTTTAATACTACAATTGTCTTATGAATTTCAATCCTGTATTAACAGTGTTAACTTGTGTGCTCTGTTGTATGGTACTGAAGGGTGGATTTGCGGATGAGAAATTCAAATTGAATTTCATGTTCAGATCTGATGGTTACTTGATCCGTGCCAATCTGAATATTATTGGCCTTTTCATCTGGAAGGAAAGGTGTGCATTCTGTCCGTGGGCGAACATTTCAAATGTCAGTGTGACTGCAAAAGTACTGAGACACAGCCAAGTCAATGTCAGCATGGTGACTGGGGAGAGAGATTTCATTTGTTTTTGAAAGAAATGGAAAATCATGGCACATTTCCCAGGAACAATTAAGCCACAACTTTGCTTTGGTGAAGGACAAGTCTTTAATTAATCATGCACCCAGAAAGACACAAGGACACCTGCACCATGGGAAACACTATGAAAACGGGATTGTTGTAAAGGAGTTCATTCTCGATCATGGATTGTAATCCATTGGCGTTGTCACGTCGGTTCCAGCGCTGTGGGGAAACACTGGAAATATGATGAATGTGATGTAGGTTTCAGTTATTAAACTGTAAAAAAGTGCAGAACAATTTACAAGGATGTTGCCAGGGCTCAGGGGTCTGAGTTATAGGGAGAGGTTAGACAAGTGAGGATTTTATGTTTAGATCCGAGGAAACTGAGGGGGTTCTTTTCTCGACGTGTATAAGAACCGAGGAAACTGAGGGGGTTCTTTTCTCGACGTGTATAAGAACATGAGAGGCATGGATAATGTGAATGCACTCAGTCTTTTTCCCAGGAACTCGTGGATTGGATGGCTTGATTGGATCAGTTTAAGATTAGAGGAGAAAGAACAAAAGGGAAGCTGGGGGGCAACTGTTTTACACAGAGGGTGGTATGTATATGGAATGAGCTGCCAGTGGAAGTGGTTCAGGAAGGAACACTCTCAACAGATAAAATACATGTGGACAAATACATGGATAGCAAAGGGTCAGAAGCAAATGGGCCAAGTGCAGGGAAATGGGGTTAGCGTGGATGGACATTCTGGTCGACATAGGCCGGTTTGGGCCAAAGGTCCTGTCACTGCTGTCGGATTCTATAACTCTAAGTGCATTTGCTATTTTTCCCATTAACTCTGTTGGACAAATACATGGATAGCAAAGGGTCAGAAGCAAATGGGCCAAGTGCCAGGAAATGGGGTTAGCGTGGATGGACATTCTGGTCGACATAGGTCGGTTTGGGCCAAAGGGCCTGTCACTGCTGTCGGATTCTATAACTCTAAGTGCATTTGCTGTTTTTCCCATTAACTCTGTTGGTATACTGGGATGTATTCCATCAGGGCAATGAGACTTGTGTACCTTTAGCCCCATTAACTTGCCCAGATCTAACTCTTTCACGATAATGGTTATTATCTAGGTCCTCACCGTCCTTAGTCTCCTTATCAATTACTGGCACATTCTTCGTATCCTCCACTGTGAAGACTGACTGTTGTGTCCTCATATTCCTGAACCTTGCAGAATAGGAATAACTAGACACAGAACTCTGAGAGGTCTTCTTTGAGTCGTTATTGATGAGACATGGCAGTTACCTGGATAGTGTACATGCAGAACACCTCCAGGCAGCATCAGCGAACTCCCCGCCTGTCCGATGTGCCGCTCCCATTCTTATACCTTTGTGGTTTGTGACTTTGAATATAAACTGTCTCTCAGTATTATCTCCATGGCAACGGCAGTTAGAAAGTCTAGTTCAGTTCAGCACTTTTTGGTTAAATCCCACACCCCTCCCCCACGCCCCCGTGGCTCCCTCAAGTATCTGACAGGCACTTCAGTTTCAGTGGGGCTTTCTATCAGGATTCTGATGTGGAGGAGCCGGTGGTGGGGTGGACAAAGTTTAAAAACCACACATCACCAGGTTATAGTCCAACAGGATTATTTGGAAGTACAAGCTTTTGGAGTGTGCTGTGATTTTTAATTTGATCAGGATTATCTCTATGGTAACAGTTTTAAGTGCTTCAACAATTACAGAGGCCATATGTTCCCCACATAATAGGTTCCCCTCTAGCAGTGTAAACTGCTATTCTGGCCCTGGGGATAGCTACTCATCACTTTTCTCCCCCAATCTCATCTAGCTTTCTGCTAATCTTTAAAGTTTTCCTAATCTCCTTGGTCTTTGGCAATTTGTATGCATTCTATTTCAGTTTGATAGACTCTCTTATTTCCTGCGCCACCTATGGCAGATTATTCCTTTTCCTACAGTCATTCCTTTTCCCAGATATATACTTTTGCTGAGCACTTCGAAAAGTTGTTTTGATATTCCTGCCCTGTCCGTCAACTTTCCCACCATAAAGTCTTTGTTTCCAGTCTACATTAGCCAACTCCTGCCTCATCCTATTGTAGTCTCCTTTTGTTTAAGCACTGGATCTTGGGAGTGGATCTAATCTGAAGATTAGATTCCCGAAGAAGGGCTTATGCCCGAAACGTCGATTCTCCTGTTCCCTGGATGCTGCCTGACCTGCTGTGCTTTTCCAGCAACACATTTTCAGCAGTGGATCTAATCTTCCAGCTTTCCATCTGTGTTCTAAGTTCAACCAGACTTATCAGAATTCTTTTATCAGATTACGAGGGGAGGCGATGTTTGCTGTGTGTTTTGGATTTCATTGTCAGTGACCTTGGCTTTGTAATAAAATACATAGATATTCACAACAGCGTACTCTGGACACTGCGAGTGTACGACGCAATTCGAAACCATAAATCACTGTCTCCCCTCAGTTCAAAATTGCAAAATCATTATCTCCTACACACTTCCTCGCTATCTAAGCTTGGAATGCTAATCTGCCTGACTATCTGTCATTTTCCGAAAATCTCCTTTGGTGAAGGTGGTGAGTTTTGGATTCAGCTTTCCACTTATTACCTTAACAAGATAAGCCCTGGGCACAGGAGAACCAGCCCCACCATTTAATACAGTGATGATTGAGCTCACATCGGTCTCAGCTGGATTTTCCAGCCTGCTCTCTCTCACCCTTCATCTCATTGCAAATTCAACATCTGTATCTCTTCAGTAAATTGGCTCATTGTTCTGGCCACCACCGCATTTTGAATAGGGAATTCAACAGATTCACAGCACATTGAGATAAGTTCATTTCCAGTGCGAGCAGCAGCGAAGGTAAGACCGTTTGGTTTTAAAAGTACTTACCGGTAGCGGGCAGCGGTGTTTTTTTTCCTCTTCCACTCTCTCTTCTCAGAAAGAGTGGGAGCACCAGGGGGAGGTTTCTCTGCTCGTCACACGTATGTTTTGAGAAATAAAGTTTTCTTCAACACATTTAGAAAATTCCTCTTGCACCGTTAAAATTAGAGCCAAAGTATTCCCCATGTGATCACTTAATTTCGTGTCCTGTCCTATTAGACAAGAGAAGATGAAGTTATGCTGCTCTGCTCGTCACATTTATGTTTTGATAAATAGAGTTTTCTTGAAAACATTTAGCAAATTTTACACCATCCAAATCTTTAACACCATGGTAGTCCCAGTCAATGTTTGAAAAATTGAAATCATTACATTAATTACAACCTTATTCTTCTTACATATATCTGAGTTTTCCCTACATATTTGATTGTCAGTTTCGTGCTGATTATTTAGCAGTTTGCATATAGACAGTCCCATCAAGGTTATTTTCTTTTAATTTTTAATTTCAGTTGTAATTCACTGCTCTGGGTTAATCGAAAGATTCACGTGTATCTTGATCAATTTCCAGACTTCAATCAGAGTGACAGGAATATACAAAAAGAATGACATCTCAAGCCAACCACTGAATTATAAATCCGAAGCCTTGCTCACAATCTGACATAGATGGTTCATATAGAATCAGGCTTACTTTATTCCGAAAGGGCAGCACGGTGGTTAGCACTGCTGCCTCACAGCGCCTGAGGCCCGGGTTCAATTCCTGCCTCAGGCAGGACTGTGTGGAGTTTGCACATTCTCTCCGTGTCTGCGTGGGTTTCCTCCGGGTGCTCCGGTTTCCTCCGACAGTCCAAAGATATGCAGGTTAGGTGAATTGGTCATGCTAAATTGCCCGTAGTGGTAGGTGTATGGGTGGGTTGCGCTTCGGCGGGTCGGTGTGGACTTGTTGGGCCGAATGGCCTGTTTCCACACTGCAAGTAATCTAAATATGTCAGAAATGATAAAATTTTAAAACAGCAAAATGCAAGCCAAGTATTTCATCGGAGAATATTGTGTGCCCATCTTGCTGTTCTGATTAACAGAAAATTCCCATTTTCATTCCTTGTTACAATCCACGAATTGTACACTTTAAACTAATTGTTTGTTGCTCGCTGTGAGAAGTGTGACAGCTCCGTCTGACATCGAACATACAAGAACATCAGTTGAAATCTTGCTCTCCTGAAACATGTGTTTCCTGCTTCTTTCTTTTTGTCTCGGTGACCGTTCCGTCAGGTGGGAGTCGAGTGAAAAGGCTGAGAGTGTTTTATTGATTCCTAAACCATACCCAAAAGAAGTGTGCATGCATGCGATCATTTCATTGTAGAAATGGTGCATGGACAGACGCATAGCATAGACAGACGCACGATAACTGGCTATTCACCTACCCAGGCAATCAAATACGTCACTTGCCTCACTTCTCCCCCAGAAACCTGCTTGTAATTCTCTGTCAGTGATTTATCCAGTTCCTCTTTGGATAATAAATTATTCTGTCCAATGCTGGAAGTCACTGATCTCTATGTGTGTGCTCAGATGCCCTTGTATTCAAATTACACAGAACACTGACATGCTGAATTAGATTACTTACTTGCAGTGTGGAAACAGGCCTTTCGGCCCAACAAGGCCACACCGACCCTCCGAAGAGCAAGCCACCCAGACCTATGCCCCTAACCTGCACATTTCTTTGGACTGTGGGAGGAAACCAGAGCAAAGCCACGCAGCCGTGGGGAGAATAAGTAAACTCCGCACAGACAGTTCCCTGAGGCGGGAACTGAACCCAGATCTCTGGCGCTGTGAGGCAGCAGTGCTAACCACTGTGCCACGGTGCCACCCAAGAAGATGCAAGCACATTGGCTTTGAAGAGCAAGGACACATTGCCAAGTCTGCTTTACTGAGATCGACATAAATAATCCAATGGGCCACTTTCATCTTCAGATTAATTACGAACATTTATGAAAAGCAGGACTGTAAGAATGAATACACTTTCGTGTTCTGTCCAAATCAAACATTGATATACTTGAGAACAGAAACGAGTCTGGTGTTCGATGTGACTTGGCCAACATCTTGCGACTTTCACCATGAATTTGGAGTATCCAAGCATGAAGAATATCCTCCTTGCACCTATTCTGTACAGATCTGTTGCAGTTGCATTATTTTAAATCAGATCTCTTCGAGTTCTTCTGAATTCCAGTCAATTCCCTAAAAGATGTAATCTGTCCTCAGACGTCATCCTCGACATCTTTAGCATCAGCCTCGTGACTGTCTGCTGCACTCTCTCTGTGGCAAGTCCTTCATTTCTTAGGCAGGGAAAGAAAAACAACAAACTTTCTATTTGCCAATGAGCAGAAGCACAACTTACTCAAGCTTTCCTCGTAAGAGTGTCCCTCCACACCCACTGTCATTCTAGCGAATCCTCACTGCACTGCATTGAATGCCAGAACACCTTTCCTGATATCAGAGGTATAAAACTGTTCACAGCTTTGCAACTGTGATCTGAGTAGTGTTGTGGGATTGGAGTGCCTTTATTAGGTGGAGACTCAGAAAAACAGCATGGTAGAGTGGATAGATGCAACTATTTTCACATCATACCCAATAGTGAGCAGTATGATTATGAGGTGTACATAAGGCAACAAAAAGAAAATAAGAGCTGGAATAGTCGGTCTGGCCCCTCGACCCTGTTGTGCCATTCCAAAGGATCTTGGCTATTTTTACAGACCTCAAACCCACTTTCTTGCACTTTTTCCAACACACTGGATTCCCTTACTGGATCAAGAATCGATATCAGATTTAAACATACACAAGTTCTGTGTTGGAAGGAGGTACAAAGAACTCAAACTGTGTGAGAAAAGAAATTCCTCCTCTACTCAGTCTTAAATTAGGGTGTGCTGTCCGTATCTTTGGAGTGTTTGATGTAGACAGTGTTAAAATAACTTTTCTCTGCATCTCTTGTCATACTGTCCCAGTCCTTGGAGTATTTGATGTGGACCTTGTCGAAAGAGCTCTTCTCTGTATTTAACCAGGTCCTGTATGAATCCTGGGAGTTTTTACTGAGCACAGTGCAGAGCACTATTTATGCTGTATCAATCCTCGTTCTCTCCCTGTTCTCGCAGAGTTTGATGAGGACAGTGTCGAGACATTTTTACTCTGTACGTAGTCACATTCTGTCCCAGTAATTGGAGTGATGAATGAGGGACAGTACAGAGAGAGATTTCCTCTGCCTTTAACCCCCTCCTAACCCTGTAATGGGTTTGTTAGATGGGAACAGTATAGAGGCAGCTCTGCTGTGTATCTAAACCCATATTGTTCCAGCCTTGGGAGTATTTGATAGGGACGGTGGACAAGAAGATTTAATGCATATCTGACCCAATGCTGTCCCTGTTCTGGGAATTTTGGTGGGGGACCTCTAGTCGTGTATTACTTTGTATCCAACGCCGTTTTATTCATATCACATATTATTTGATGGGGATAGTGTCAGGAAGGTATTATCTGTATCTAACACGATCTCGTAACTGTCCTGGGAGAGTTTGATGAGGACCATGTCGAAGAAGCCTCACTTAATATCCAAATATACACGAACCCTGTCATACCAGTGTTTGATGTGGAAAGTCGGAGGGAGGTTTACCACAAAGATCTACACAGTGCATGAGTAGACACATCGGCCCTCTGAGCCTGCGCCCTTATACTTGGTAGTGTGGATGAGCAGAGGGATCTTGGTGTCCATGTACACAGATCTCTGAAAGTTGCCACCCAGGTAAATAGTGCGGTGAGGAAGGCATATGGCGTACTGGCTTTTATTGGTAGAGGAATTGAGTTCCGGAGTCCTGAGGTCATGATGCAGTTGTATAAGACTCTGGTGCGGCCGCATCTGGAATATTGTGTGCAGTTTTGGTCGCCATACTATAGGAAGGATTTGGAGGCACTGGAACGGGTGCAGAGGAGGTTTACCAGGATGTTGCCTGGTATGGAAGGAAGATCGTATGAGGAAAGACTGAGACACTTGGGGCTGTTTTCATTAGAGAAAGGAAGGTTTAGGGGTGACTTGATTGAGGTGTACAAGATGATTAGGGGGTTAGATAGGGTTGACAGTGTGAACCTTTTTCCGCGTATGGAGTCGGGTATTACAAGAGGGCATAGCTATAAATTAAGGTGGGGGGGGTAGATATAGGACTGAAGTTGGGGTAGGTTCTTCACTCAGCGAGTCGTCAGTTCATGGAATGCCTTGCCAGTAGCAGTGGTGGACTCTCCCTCTTTATGGGCATTTAAGCGGGCATTGGATAGGTATATGGAGGATAGTGGGTTAGTATAGGTTAGGTGGGCTTGGATCGGCGCAACATCGAGGGCCAAAGGGCCTGTACTGCGCTGTATTCTTCTATGTTCTATTCGTCCTCATGAGACTAGAATAGAGTCCCGATACTGCAGAAACAGGGTATTCATCCATCGAGTCCATATCAACCCGATGATGAGCATCCCATTCAGACCCACTCGTTCCCTGTAACATTGCATTTCCCATGGCTAATTGTCTAACCGGCACGTGCATGGACACTATCAGCAATTTCGCATGGGCAATCCACCTCACCTGCACATCTTTGGACTGTGTGAGGAAACTGGAGAACTGTACGAAACCATGCAAACATGGGGAGAATGTGTAAACACCACACAGTTGCCTAAGGTCTCTAATGCTGTGAGGCAGCAGTGCTAGCCACTGAGCCACCTCTGCCTTACTTACCTCCCTATCCCCCAGTTGGCTGAATCTATGTTCCTTATGTCAGAAATCAGGTTGTCTAAGCGGATGCCTCAGTAAATCCCAGTGACAGCCCACATGTCCCGTGTGTCTGAATGGGGATCCAATACACAACATCATCCATCCAACATTTTTCATTCACGTTCCAGAGACAGGGCTCCAGTGGCTGCATGAGGACTGTAACTCTCAAATTCCGAGGCAGGGACCACACGTCTGTGGGGAAACCTAGCACTGCACACGTACAGAATGTGGGTGAATTTTGGACTTTGTGCTTTGGGGTAACTAGTGGAAAGTATTTCACACTGTGATTGTCTAAAGGAGGAACGTATTTGCTTGTAGTATTGATCTGTTGGAGGGTCAAAGTGTCACCACACCCACATGGGATTAAGTTACATTCCAAACTTGTCATAACTCTGGAATCTACCAATGAGAAACGAAGAAGGATGTGACCCATTCTCCCAGCCTGAAGGTTCCTCTTCGGTCCAGGGTCTGCCACCTCCCTGTCTGTTTCCTTTTGTTTCATTCTGCTTTTACATTTTTGACTTGCAGCAACTGAAAGGAAAGGAAATGAACCCAGAAAGGGTGCAGAGTCTAACCAGGTGGCATAGATCTGTTTCAACAACTCCATGAGAATGGGGAGGGAGTACATTAGGGGGTACCAGAGTCAGAATGGTGGGAGAGAGTAAGTGGGCTGGAGGGTTACAGCTTTGGGGGAAGAAAGCGGAAAAAGATATTCCAAAGGAACTAGAATTGTCTGCTCTGAATTTCTAATCTGTACATATTCCTTTATACAGGGTGCCAGATGGTGAAGATTTGCAGACTGAAATCTCAACATCATTTGCTGATCGTGATATAGTTAACCAGCATTTGAAGAACCAAAAATCGAGAATCACTCGGCCAAAATGCTGCAACACTCTCCTCACGGCATCGTCAGTCTATCTGCACCAAATTGACTGTGAATGGTTCAAGACAGCAACTCACTACCATCTTCTCAAGGGTAACGAGAGATGGGGAATAAATGGTGGCTGAGCCAGTGATGCCCATATCCTGGAAAAGGTTTTTATCTCTAGTTGCTGAAACCCAATTGATGATACTGCAGGATGAAGAGAGACGCTGAGTGCAACCTCCAGGAGGCAGCACCATCACATTACCCCTGCCTCCACCCACACAGTAACACACCAAAGCAACTTGAACAAAAGGCAATGAAGCCAAAGGAGGACTTAGATATAGTTCTTTGAGACAAAGTGATGAAAGGGGATTGGAACACAGCAGGAACAGGAGATTGAGCTGCATGGTTAGCTGTTTCCCCTTGAATGGTGGAGCAGGATTGAACGGCCAAATGGCCTCCCGCTGCTATCTCCCAGATATGTATATAACCATGGATCCCGGGTAGAAAGAAGGGGGCAGGGATTCTCCAGGAGTTTGCA
>NW_025204421.1:6140-9404 GCF_004010195.1 Chiloscyllium plagiosum | reverse complement strand
TGCCCGAAACGTCGATTCTCCTGTACCTAGGATGCTGCCAGACCTGCTGCGCTTTTCCAGCAACACATTTTCGTCTCTAACGAAATTGAGGGTTTGGTTATGAAAAATAAGGAAGCATATGTAAGATAAAGACAGGCTACGTCAAGGGAATACTTAGACGAGTATAAAGGCAGTCGGATTATTCTTAAGAGGGAAATCAGCTGGGCAAAAAGTGGACATGAGATAGCTTTGGCAAATAGAATTAAGGAGAATCCAAAGAGTATTTTTTAAAATACATTAAGGACATAAGGATAACTAGGCAAACCATAGGACCCCTAACGATCAACAGACTGGAGGCCCGTGACCAGTGGAGTGCCACAACGATCGGTGCTGGGTCCTCTCCATTTTGTGATTTACATAAATGATTTGGATGCGAGCATAAAAGGTCCAGTTAGTAAATTTGCAGATGACACCAAAATTGGAGGTGTCGTGGACAGCAAAGATTGCAACAGGATCTTGACCAGATGGCCAATGGGCTGAGAAGTGCAAGATCGAGTTTAATTCAGATAAATACGAGGTGCTGCATTTTGGGAAAGCAAAACTTAGCAGGACTTATACACTTAATTGTAAGGTCCTAGGGAGTGTTGCTGAATAACAAACTTGGAGTGCAGGTTCATAGCTTTTTGAAAGAGAAGTCGCAGGAAGATAGGATAGTGAAGAAGGCGTTTAGTATGTTTTCCTTTATTGGTCAGAGTATTGAGTAGAGGGGTTGGGAGGTCATGTCGCAGCTGTACAGGACTTTGATTAGGCCACTGTTGGAATATTACGTGCAATTCTGGTCTCCTTCCTATCGGAAAGATGTTTTGAAGCTTGCAAGGGTTCAGAAAAGATTTACAAAGATGTTGCCAGGGTTGCAGGATTTGAGCTATAGCGAATGGCTGAAGTGGCTGGGGCTGTTTTCCCTGGAGCGTCATAGGCTGAGGGGTGACAGTATAGATGTTTACAAAATTATGAGTGGCATGGATAGGGTCAATAGGCAAAGTCTTTTCCCTGGGGTGGGGGTGTCCAGAACTAGCGGTTTAGGGTGAGAGGGGAAAGATATAAAAGAGACATACGGGGCGAGTTTTTCACACAGAGGGTGGTACGTGTATAAAATGATTTGCCAGAGGAAGTGGTGGAGGCTGGTACAATTTCAATATTTAAGAGGCATTTGGATGGGTATATGAATAGCAGGGGTTTGGATGGATATGGGCCGGGTGCTGGCAGTTGAGACTAGGTTGGGTTGGGATATCTGGTCGTGTTAGACCGAAGGGTCTGTTTTCATGCTCTACATCACTATGACTCTATGGCTCAATTTTTTTCTTTAAATAGTGGGATTTGGTAGTCCTTTGTTACTCATACGTTTTACAGATTTTGAAGTGAAGTGAGCTTTTCTGTGGGTCTGGTTTAAATTAGCGGAGGAGTTTACCTCGTGTCATAACATGTGAAAGGAGTTAATTGAAGCTGTTTTTCAGTGACTGTGGATGATGTCAGTCTCCATGGATCCTAACTGTGCCACTGGAGGATTTCCCTCATTTTTGATCAGGTTTTTGTTTAATGTGTTATCTTACTGCATCAGCAACAGCATAATCTTAACACGATTGTGATCAGCAGCTCCAGAGAGAGGGAAAGATCAAAGTCTAAGAACAGCGGACTGGAATGTTTAACATGACGGAAAGAATGTGTACTAATGATTATTCAGGCAGGCTACTATCCCAGCCTCGCTCTTGTTGGCGTTGCTGTTGAGTCTATCTCTGCCCATTTATTAATTCTGTAAACCATTATGAACGCCATCGCTATTTCTGTTGTCTACATTTGGCAAAGATATGAACTATAGCGTTCACTTTCAAACGCATACTCCATTCCTATTTCATGAATTTCATACCCTTCACTTACAAGCATTTGAGGAGGAACAAAAGTGTTCATTACCAAGACAGCCACATTGTGTCCTGAGCTGACTTATTTATCAATAATCCCTCCATCAACTCAACAATATCATCTTCAATTCTGCCTCATTGCTCTTGCTGAATAAACCATCATCCACACCTTTTCGCTTATAGTTCGCTTCTGGCCTGACTTCTGCTGACACATATTTTGCTTACAAACATATTCTTGCCTCTCCCTGGACATATTCCAGGTTCAAAGTGTCAACTCAGTTTGATTCTAAAATGCGGTGGTCACAGCTTCTTTTCATATATTTCAGCATAATATGTAACCTCATACTAGGGACAGCACTGTGCTCTCAGAGACCATGAAGGGACAGTTTCATTTAACTATTTTGATTCTCGAACTTTTCGAGAAGGAATGGGTCCAACGTTCGCCCTCTCCCAAGTGCATTCGATGATGGAGGCCATTTCTGAACCTCCACTGAGGGGAATACATTTGTTCTGTCTCCACAGATGAGCCTTCCAGAAATATCATGGGATAGAGTACGAGCGAAATTGAGGAACTGTGCGAGATTAAAATTAATGAATAAAATGTAATTTAAAAAAAAATGGAAGTGAAGATTGGTAAGTTGCTTTATCAGATAATACCCATCACAGAGTATTCAAAGAGGTGGAAATAGAGCTAGTGAAATGGTGAAAGAGTCATGCAGCAAGGAAAAAGAACCTTCGGTGCAACCTGTCAACGATTACCATAATCCCTAAATAATCTAATCTCACCGGTCGTCGCTTGACCCAGATTACTCCAAGCCTTTCCTATTCATGTCTTGTTATTTTTTTTAACGATAAGAAAGCGTCATTGTATATTCTTTAATAGCGATGAGTCTGAAATTTCTGGCTTGTGCCGAGTGGAAATTAGCTTTTGTAACCCTAAATATTAAAAACTGGACAGTGAGGGAAATTCAATCAAGTTGAGATATTGGACAACTTGATGTTAGTGCTGAGGAAAATATTGGAATATATAATAAGGAATGTGATAAATGGACACGTGGGGAATCATAATGTGGCTCGGCAGAGTCAGCTTAGCTTCAGGAAATCGATATTATTTTTGAAAACCTGGCGAATTTGTATTTGTTGGGGTGTTCACAAATCAGACCCAGTGGGAGCAGTGCATTTGAATTTGCAGAATACTTTTCGAATATAGAACAGGACAGAACAGATCCTTTGGCCCACGATGTTGTGCCGAGATTTAATCCTAATGTGAAATATAGTAACAACCCATGCACCCCTCAACTCACTGCTATCCACGTGCATGTCCAGCAGTCGATTAAATGTCCCCAATGACTCTGCTTCCACCACCACT
>NW_025204421.1:0-5970 GCF_004010195.1 Chiloscyllium plagiosum | reverse complement strand
AAGCCAAAACACCATATGTTTTCTTAACCACATTATCCACTTGGGTGGCAACTTTGAGACATCTATCTACTTGCACACCCACATCCCTCCGTTCCTCCACACTGCCAAGAATCCTGACTTTATTCCTATACTCAGCATTCGAGTTCAATCTTCCAAAATGCATCACTTCACATGTATCCAGGTTGAACTTCACTTGCCTTTTCTCAGCCCTCCTCTGCATTCTGTCTATGTCGCGCTGAAGCCTGCAGTAACCCTCTATACTATCAACGACACCACAACCTTTGTGTCAACTGCAAATTTACTAACCCTCCCCTCAACCTCCTCATCCAAGTCATTTATCAAAGCTATAAAGAGCAGAGGCCCAAGTACACAGCCCTGCGGGACCCCACTCAACACTGTCCTCCAGGCAGAATACTTTCCATCTACAACCAATCTCTGCCTTCTGTCAGCCAACCAATTCTGAATCCAGATAGCCAAATCTCCCTTGATCCCATACCTCCTGACTTTATGAATGAGCTGATCATGGGGAACCCGATCAAATGCCTTGCTGAAATCCATATACACCACAACCACGGCTCGACCGTCGTCGACCTGTCTTGACACCTCCTCACAGAACTCAATAGATTTTGTGAGGCATGACCTGCCCCTCACGAAGGCATGCTGACTGCCTTTAATCGCACTATGCTTTGCCAAATAGTCATAAATCCTATCGCTATGAATTCTTTCCAAAACTTTGCTGACCACAGATGTAAGACTGGTCAAAGTTTGTGAGAAGATTTGTAGCTCGGGTGCTCGTTGTTGTGGTTCTGTTCGCCGAGCTGGGAATTTTTTTTTGCAGATGTTTCGTCCCCTGTCGAGGTGACATACTCAGTGCTTGGGAGCCTCCTGTGAAGCTTCACAGGAGGCTCCGAAGCACTGAGGATGTCAACTAGACAGGGGACGAAATGTCTGCAACCTAAATTCCCAGCTCGGCGAACAGAACCACAACAACGTAAGACTAGCTTTGGTTATTGATTTCCCTATTGATAGGTGAGTGAAAGCCCATGTGTAAGGGGGATACACAATATGGATTGACAATTCGTCAGTATAGACAATACAGAGAGGAACGCTTGCTTCTGGAGTGAAGGCCGTTACTCAATGCGTATTAGTGTTTGGACCAGAGCAATTTCCAAGATTGGCACATAATTAGGATGTGGGTAACATATAACATATATTTCATTTTATATTGATTAAATGGTGCGAGCTTGGGAAAAATTGTTGTCCGAAAGGACCTGCATGTCCTTGATCATGAATCACCAAAACAATACATCCAGGTGCCTCAGAGACATAGAGACTTACAGCATTCCAAAGCATGTCTGGTCTCTTTAAGACAGAACGTGTTTTGCTGAATTTAAAGTTACAGCCACAACTGCCAGCTAACGATCGGGTTGCTCCAAATGTTACAATTAATTGTAAAATGGATACCTTTGGTGGTTGTTTTGATACAATGCTCATTTAACCAATTCGTTTTAGTCAAGCCCAGGATACCAGAAGCCTCTGAAAGCAACGCTTTACTGTTTTACACCTGGAAACGAATCAAACTATAAGAATTCAATGTGTCATCATGTGTACATAAACCCGGTATTTTGAAAAATAGAGAGCAACTCCTTTCGAACAACAGAGCAACTGCTGTAAAGTCGGTAAGCTGGCTGACCAGCTAACATCTTGGTCTCAAACAAAATAGAAAACACTGTCTATCGAAGATATATATTCATGCAAAACCTACTTGCAGTATAAAATAAAGAAAGATGACAAAGGGAGAACAGCAGATTGATGGTTGAAGACAACGGAGAAGATAGAGACTGTGTGGTCTTGAGATTAGGTTAATGTAAATTTTAATAAATGCGTTATTTTATCAGCAAATTTTTATAGATTTGGCGTCAGATAGTAAATAATTCAGAAAAGGGATTGTTGTATTTGTGAACAGTTGTTGGTTCCTGTTAAATATTAGACTTCACGAAAAAAATGTTATTTCTCTTTCAGTAATGGAATTTGGGATTTCTCTCACTCATTTTTGAACAGATTATGAGGCGAGGTGAGCTTTTCTGGGTGTGTGGCTTTTATTAACAGAGAGGTTCGACATCAATGTCATAATAGTTTTGAGGCTTGTGGTCCGAAATTTGGAAAGATTTGGAGAAATTTGAACAAAGTTGGGTAGAACATGTCCCAGCACATTCCAACATTTGGCAATTATTGTCCTAAATCTTTAAATAAACCTTAGGAGAAAAATATTGTTAAATGTCGCTTACTTGTGGTTGGTTAAATTAAAACTGAGAGAAATGGCGCTTAGCATTGCTAAAGTTGTTCTGAGATTTGAAGATGATCCCCAAATTTGCCAAGAAAATTTAGAAAGACAGAGAAAGGGATTACTTTTAGAATTAGAAAATATATTAGAGCTGTACTTAACCAGGTACAAAATAAAAGCTGAAGTTGTAATGGAGTTGGTGAAGCACTTCAATGTACCAGAGAAAGAGACATTCGGTGCAGTAGTATTCGAAAAACGTATATTGCAAATTCGGCAACTGGAGTTAGAAGATAAATAAAGAGACCGAAAGAGAGAGAAGGAAGAGAAGACAAAGAAAGAGAAAGAAAATTTGAACTTCAGAACGTGTGAGTTCGTCAGCCAAGTCAAGATAATTGGATGGAGATCAAAAGAGAGGTCGAGATACATAGAAATATATTAGAACATTGGCGCATTTCGTTGATAATAATGTCGAAATCCTTTTTGTTTCATTAGAAAAACTGGATTGGCAGATGGGAATGGTCAGATTCCAAATGGATAATACTAGATCAGAGTAAGCTGGTAGGCAGGGAAAGTGAGGTATGCGCAACACTGTCAGTTGAGGTGTCAAGGGATTATGAAGAAGTCAAGCAGGCTATTTTGAGTACTTATGAATTGGTACAAGAAGTGTAGAGACAGTGGTTCTAAAATATAAAAACTGGAACAGGTCGGACTTACGTTGATCTCAAATGAGTTAAGAATAGTAATTTTGCTGGATGGGCATACACCTTAAAATTAGACAGACACTGTAGGCTCCAAGAGAGATTATTGTGCTGAAGGAGTTTAAAAACTCACTTCCAGAGATGATAAGAATTCGTGTGAATGAACAGAAAGCTCAAGAAGTAAGATGATTATAGTACATAAATAAAGTCATCGTCGAGCAGCTGTGGAACCTTGCTGAGACACTATTTGGGCACTCTCCACAGATTTGACCTCCTTAGTTAGGAATGATCTCCTTACCATAGACACAGATGATGGCAACGTGAGGAGAGAGTGAAGACGCTGAGAGTTCAATCTGTAGAGCTGTGAGAGAAGAAGAAATTACGATGCTGAAAATTGAGGATTGGCAGCGATCACTTATTTTCAAAAGAGACATTGATAGGGTGAGAAATTCCAAACTTTACCCAGGATTGTTTGCTTTGATTTATTGTCATGTGTACCTCAGTACAGGAAAAACTTTTTTTGTGAGCAGTGGAGGCAGATCATAGTAAGTATTGCCAGACAGGTCATAGAGTGAAAATAGACTTGAACAGAGTAAGGCATACCGGTTACACTGCACAGGACGTGCACTTGGAAAGATCAATATGAACAAGATCAGCATTATTTGGAGTTAGACCATCCATTCATCAGATTAGCATAGCTTTCCATTAGTTTTTATGCCTTAACTAACACTCCCTACATTCATGTGCTGTCGATGTGTAAAACTGTACTGAATGTCATGTTTTGAACAATTCCCGACAGCAGCCACAATACCTTCCTTCTGAAACAGGTAGCAATTCGCACCAGCTTCCGACCAATATGGAGGGTACCAGTCTGCCTTCTCGGAGATGGAAGGTGCTTGCTTGATACTTCATACAAAAATTTTGCTTCCCTCCACACTGCTAGAACATCACGTTAAAAAAAAAACACGAGGAACAACGTGGACTAGTCTATTTGTGCAGCCTCTGCTCTACTTATTTATGATCTTAGCGCACCAATAAGAAAGTGAGGACTGCACATGCTGGAGATCAGAGTAGGGAGTGTCGTGCGGGAAAAAAACATAGCAGCACATGAAGCATCCAAGGAGAGGAGAATCGTTTCGGGCATAACCATTCATCAGAAATCGGCATCTATTACCTCATTCTGTCCCTGGGTAAGTGAATTGAATGGCTGATTGACCTCCGGCTGTTCCTGTGCAAGTGATTCAAGGGGCTGAATGGCTTCTTCCTTTTCCGATTGGACAGGGCCAAGGGCTTGATAGGGTTACTTCTGGTCCCTGTTCAACAGGTGGATGTGCTGATTCGTGTGAAAATGCTGTGGCTTTAAGAGGTTATTTTGTTCTGATTTCTTTTCAGGGAGAAATTGAACCATCATTACCAAGCTGGCTACTTAACACCACTTGCGTAAGCAACCAGGAAGGCCTTGGCTTTATTTTAATGTTGCCTGAATCGTTGTGGAAAGATCTCACAGATTAGGATTTATAGTGTTCTGGTTTCTCAGTAAAATCAGAAGCTATTGGGGTCACAACAGAGTTGGCAGCTTCAGAGAATGTCTCCTGGCTACAACTCTATTTGAATTTTCACTTGATGTTGTTTTTTGCTTCCTGGATTGGACAAATGTTTGCGACAATCGGTGACTGAATTTTCCTTTTTGCCAAGGAGTGAGTTTATGGGCTGTTCGCTTATGGAACAGGTAATTGGCAATAATCCCTGGATCTGTTATTCTGTTAAGTTATCCAATAGAGTTAAGTTCTTCTAAAATCTTCTTTCGTTGTTTTTTTTTCTCTCTGTCGTGTTTAAATACATTTCTTTTTACTTAATACTGAATGGTTTGACCAGCCACATTGCATCTGGAACAGACACTTTACATTTCCTTTAAAGTAAGAAAGCGTTAGAGTCTAGGTTACCGCCTCAAAATATTTCTGAGGGGCTCTGGTGTGGTCCATAATACGGACACAGACTAGGTCAGGTGCTGAGGGGAAAAATCCGAACATTGTGGAATATTCAGGGGCAATCCCTATTTCTGATCTTGTAGTGTGGAGGGTGGGGAGTGGGACGGGCGAGACGGGTGGGACGGTTGATGAAGGAGCTAAACATGCATGTGAAGAGGAAGCTACCTGCGAATCGCCCACAGAGGCAATCCAGGACTGAGATGATGAACATCTACAAGGTACAAACATCTTCCTTTGTGTTATGATTGACTCCCACCACTGGAGGGTTTAGTCTGATTCCCATTAAATCCAGTGTTGCTCAACTCTTTGACGTCAAACTCAGTCAAACATTGCCTTTACATCAGGACCAGTCCCTCTTACCTGATACCTTACGTTCACCTCTTTTGTTCATATCAACAGGTCATGGTATAGGAGTAGATGCCAGGAATACCCTTTTTCCAGAATGTTAGCGGAGGTGAATACTGAAAGTAATAGAACAGGAGGCTGATGAATATTGATCTGTCTGAGAGTTAAGGTTTATGACTAATTGGGTATGAAAGAGCATTTGAGACCAAGACCAGATCAGCCATGATCTCCATAATGGTCAAGGCAGGATTGAGGGAAGTGGTGAAAAACCTGATCTTGTTTCTGATATTCTCACATTCTGTTATTGGAAATTTACTGAGTTTTATTTTTCTGGACGTTCTGTTGTTCAGTGTTGAAGTCAGGGAGACCAGCGTATTTGTGTGCCATCTCTGGGTGAGGTATGGGGGTTGTACTCACACTGAATCTGTGTCCAAAACATGACCAACAAATGAAGCACAAGTAGCAATGGGAGGAGTCTCTGGAAAGAGAGATGAGCGGCCTCGTTCATACACAGCCTTGGTTTTCCAGTTTCTTTTCCCAAATCACTTGAAACCGTGTGTGACAGTCTTAAAGGACTCAGTTACTTTCCCATCTTTCTGTGCACCAGGTTATGGGAGCAAAAGGCCTCTCTAACTGCTCATGTCTAGCAAGTTTG
>NW_025204420.1:7060-9402 GCF_004010195.1 Chiloscyllium plagiosum | reverse complement strand
TGTTTCTGTTGTTATCCTTGTTTAATCTCTGAGTAATTTTGCATTAATGTAACGCATATACCCTAACCCTCCCCCACTTTTTGTTAAAAACGAATATATATAAAAAAAGGGAACTCCGTCTGGAATGTTAAGTCAGGTTTAGGGCCTGGTAGCTCCAGTATCAGTTTCTAATGGTAGAGGTGAGGGTGGCTTAAACGACGTGGCCACGATATGCTCAGGGAAGACTGAAACAAAGTGGCCATTACGACTGATCATTTAAAGATAAGTGAAGACGAATTTGCCCTGTGACAGGGCAGTCAGCAAGACCAATGCTTTAAAGAGAAGTGCAGGTGAAGCTGCCCGCAAGATACCAATGATGTAAATATCAGTGAAAGTGTGGGAAAACTGAAGAACATTAACCCGGTTGATCCCATCAACATTTACACAAATAAGAGTTGGAAGACGTGGGAGATGCATGTGAGTTTGGGCCATCAGAAACAGTTGCACCTTGCCTCTGGTGGCTGTCAGGAGCTGTTTTGCCACCTGGATTACTGGACGGGTGCATTCCTCAAATAGGCACCAAACACAGAGTCATCAGTATGTTCTGAATCCGCTGTCTCTGGAGGTGTGGCAATATTGAATCCTCCCAGTTCCTATGTTTGTATCCGGTCATTCCCTCTAGTGGTGGCACCCAAAATCACCGTTTGGTCGTCTGAGTTAGTCTGTTCCTCCATAGCCTGTATTAGTCTATTGGTAGTGTCACATGCCCATGGTACGGGGATGCCAGTTAGGGGTCTGAGTTTTAGTGAGTTGGGGATATATGATCTGTCTGGCTGTCAGGGGGTTATCGGGGAGTGGGTCTAGTCTATTTGGAGTGTGTGACATGTCCGTACTATTACCTAGTAGTGACTCATAGAATCATAGAGTCATAGAGATGTATAGCACAGAAACAGACCCTTTAGTCCAACCCGTCCATGCAGACCAGATATCCCAACCCAATCTAGTCCCTCACGGCCCATAACCCACCAAACCCTTCCTATTCATATACCCATCCAAATGCCTTTTAAATATTGCAATTGTACCAGCCTCCACCACTTCATCTGGCAGCTCATTCCATACACGTACCACCCTCTGCGGGAAAATGTTGCCCCTTAGATCTTTCCCCTCTCACCCTAAACCTATGCCCTCTAGTTCTGCCATTGCAATTTGTTAGAGGGTCTGTCATTGAGTCACTTACAGTGTCTGGGGGGTCCCTTGGATGCTGAAGCTGCAGTCAGTAGCAACGATGGAACGGTGTGGACTCCGTCAGGGGTGCAGCCTGTGTGGATGCGTCAGGGGTGTCTTTCGTATGTGAGCTATCATTGGTTTTGTTACCTGCTCCAGGATAGTGTTGTCCACCATACATATACCAAGGTGGTGAGAGTGGCTGTGTTGATCATTAAATCTCAAGGGGTTCAGAGTTATGTAGGACCCCCCTGATATGCTGAAGAAATTCTGCAGGTAGACAGGCAGGATGCTGGAAGAACACAGCACTCCAGGCAGCACCAGGAGACTGGAAGAACACAGCAAGGCAGGCAGCACCAGGAGGTGAAGTCTATGTTTCGGGTGTAACATAGCTTGATGTGTTCTTCCAGTTTCCTGCTTGTCTACCTTGGATTCCAGCATCTGCAGTTTTTTTTCTAATGAAGCAATTCTACAGAGCAGCCTCCTAGCTCACCATTGACTAGTGGTCTATCTCTCACACACACTCTGTCACACACACTCTTTCTCTCTCACACACACACACTCTTTCTCACACATGTTGCAGACCCATACTGGGGGGGCAGAAACCTCGCACTGTCATACGGATGCATCAAAGGCTGGAATGGGGATACATGAATTGGATAGTGTCCACGGCATGGACCAGAGCCTGCTGAATTTGGCCTTCTAATGGGAATTGGTGACTCCCTTTATCACCCCTTGGTCCCGCAACAGTCAATGTCTTTGTAGCTGTGAGTGCGGCCGTGCCTTGGCTTTACATTCTCGCACATAGTGTCCTGTGTGGCCGCAGTGGTAGCACTGCGCTGGCTGCCAACCATTCTCTGTATCACTCCCTGTGGCTGTATATGGTGGATATGGGTTCCTTGAGTAAGAGCTCCCTCCCCCCTTCCTTGATCCCTCCACACTGGACCCTGGTTGGAGGTTCAGAAAGGAAGCACTTACCTTCTTTTCGCTGCTTTGCTTTTATTCAAATCATAGGCTTCTTTCTCCCCCACCTGGGCCATTCCCCTGAGCACCATGCCTCATTGTGGCTTGGCTCTGAGGGATTAAAATTCACATAGGCCTTCCTGCTGTCTTCAGTGGCATGGGAAACTAAAGTTCTC
>NW_025204420.1:0-1365 GCF_004010195.1 Chiloscyllium plagiosum | reverse complement strand
CGTGTCTGTTACAATTTTAAAAGGATGTGCTGGGCGGCAATATACATTCAAAATCCTGTACTCCGCTCCATATATTAGGGCTTTAAGTAATATATACTGTCCGGACTCATCTCTTATCTGGAAGGGAAGATTCTTCCAGATAAGAATGGCCACTCACTTACTTTTTGAGCTAAAAGATGAGAAGAACAAATCCTCCCTTCTATAGCTTCACATGCTCCTTATCAAGTAGATGTGTCTCCTGTAAAAGGGTGACATCAACCGTCTCTTTTTTTAAGACTTGATAATATCTTTTTCCTTTTAATTGGCGAATGGCTCCCTTTGACATTCCAGGTGCCACATTTAAGCGAATGACTAGCTGTGATTGTTCAAGAAAGTCTGAGACCCCCCAGAAGGAAGAGCCCCACTCAAAAGCATTGAGTAGAGACCATAAACAATTCACATAAATTTAAAAATACAACCTTTAAAGCAACTAAATCAAAACAACTAAGAACAACTCCTAAAAAAAAGTAAGAATAATTCAAAGGAGACTTTCCCCCTTGTCTACAGGGGGCACTCCTACCTTCCAGTAACCCCACCGTAACACCTCCCAGCTGGAGCCATTCCCTCGGCCCAGACATTACAAAGTAAAATAAACAAATACCAATGTCTTACAATACAAGAGTTGGAAGTGAGCAACCAATCCGCCCCCTCTATATTATTACCCAAGGCATTCTTAACAAGATAGCAACATAGAATAGAATATATAAAATTACAATCCTAGCAAATATTAAGGAAAAAAACTCAGAAACATCCCCCAACAACCAGATAAACCAAGCGTATTATAGATAAGAGTTAAAAGAAAGAACCCCTCCACCCAAAGAAAAATAAAAAAGAGAAAGGGGAGGGAGAATGAAAAAAGGGGGTAAAATAAATTGTTTGTCCATATAGTTCAAGTCCATCAGTCTACTTGAGAGCATCCAAAAACTATTTTACTTTTTCCGGCGATCTGAAGTTACACACAGACTGAAGCACAGCGTTGCTGAATATTGCATGGAATACTGAATATTTATATCCCTCAGATGCTTCTTTACCTTGTCAAATGCCTTCCTCTTGCGTACCACACCGGAGAAAAGTCCTGGAGCAGCATTATTTTGAATCCCTTGTATGCCATGGCTTGGGGATCCTTTCCCCAAACCTCTGGAGGCCTCCAGCAACCCGGGTGCTCCGGTTTCCTCCCACAGTCCAAAGATGTGCAGGTCAGGTGAATTGGCCATGCTAAATTGCCCGTAGTGTTAGGTAAGGGGTAAATGTAGGGGTATGGGTGGGTTACGCTTCGGCGGGTCAGTGTGGACTTGTTGGGCCGAAGGGCCTGTTTCCACACTGTAA
>NW_025204419.1:7532-9401 GCF_004010195.1 Chiloscyllium plagiosum | reverse complement strand
CAGAGTGAGGCTGTGTTTGCAGAGTGAGGCAGCATTTGCAGAGTGAGGGAGCATTTGCAGAGAGAGGCAGAGTTTGCAGAATAGGGTAGCATTTGCAAAGTGAGGCAGTGTTTTCAGATTGAGGCAGCGTTTGCAGAATGAGGCAGCGTTTGCAGAGTGAGGCAGTATTAGCAGATTGAGGCAGCGTTTGCAGAGTGAGGCAATGTTTTCAGATTGAGGCAGTGTTTGCAGAGTGAGGCAGTGTTTGCAAAGTGTGGCAGTGTTTGCAGAGTGAGGCAGTGTTTGCAGAATGAGGCAGCACTTACACAGTGTGGCAGTGTTTCCAGAGTAAGGCAACGTTTGCAGAGTGAGGCAGTGTTTGCAAAGTGATGCCATGTTTGCAGAGTGAGGCAGTGTTTGCAAAGTGAGGCAGTGCTTGCAGCGTGAGGCAGCATTTGCAGAGTGAGGCACCATTTGCAGACTGATGCAGTGTTTGCAGAGTGAGGTAACATTTGCAGAGTGAGGCAGTGTTTGCAGAGTGAGTCAACGTTTGCAGAGTGACGCAGTGTTTGCAAAGTGAGGCCGTGTTTGCAGAGTGAGGCAGCATTTGCGGAGTGATGCAGTGTTTGCAGAGTGAGGCAACATTTGCAGAGTGAGGCAACATTTACAAATGAGGCAGCATTTGCAGAGTAAGACAATGTTTGCAGAGTGAGGCAGTGTATGAAGAGTGAGGCCCAGTTTGCAGAGTGATGCAGTGTTTGCAGAGTGTGGCAGGGTTTGCAGAGTGAGGCAGTGTTTGCAGAATGAGGCAGCACTTACACAGTGTGGCAGTGTTTGCAGAGTAAGGAAATGTTTGCAGAGTGACGCAGTGTTTGCAGAGTGTGGCAGTGTTTGCAGAGTGTGGCAGTGTTTGCAGAGTGAGGCAACGTTTGCAGAGTGACGCAGTGTTTGCAAAGTGAGGCCGTGTTTGCAGAGTGAGGCAGCATTTGCGGAGTGATGCAGTGTTTGCAGAGTGTGGCAACATTCGCAGAGTGAGGCAGTGTTGGCAGAGTGAGGCAACGTTTGTAGAGTGACGCAGTGTTTGCAGAGTGAGGCAGTGTTTGCAGAGTGAGGCAGCATTTGCGGAGTGATGCAGTGTTTGCAGAGTGAGGCAACATTTGCAGAGTGAGGCAACATTTGCACAGTGAGGCAGTGTTTGCAGAGAGAGGCAGAGTTTGAGGAATGAGGCAGTGTTTGCAGAATAACGCAGCATTTGCAAATTGAGGCAGTGTTTGCAGAGTGAGCGAGTGTTTGCAGACTGAGGCAGTGTTTGCAGAGTGAGGCAGTGTTTGCAGAATGAGGCAACGCTTACACAGTGAGGCAGTGTTTGCAGAGTGAGGCAGTGTTTGCAGAGTGACGCAACGTTTGCAGAGTGAAGCAGTGTTTGCAAAGTGAGGCAGTGTTTGCAGAGTGAGGCAGTGTTTGCAGAATGAGGCAACGCTTACACAGTGAGGCAGTGTTTGCAGAGTGAGGCAGTGTTTGCAGAGTGAGGCAACGTTTGCAGAGTGAAGCAGTGTTTGCAAAGTGAGGCAGTGTTTGCAGAGTGAGGCAGTGTTTGCAGAATGAGGCAACGCTTACACAGTGAGGCAGTGTTTGCAGAGTGAGGCAACGTTTGCAGAGTGAAGCAGTGTTTGCAAAGTGAGGCAGTGTTTGCAGAGTGAGGCAACGTTTGCAGAGTGAAGCAGTGTTTGCAAAGTGAGGCAGTGTTTGCAGAGTGAGGCAACGTTTGCAGAGTGAAGCAGTGTTTGCAAAGTGAGGCAGTGTTTGCAGAGTGAGGCAACGTTTGCAGAGTGAAGCAGTGTTTGCAAAGTGAGGCAGTGTTTGCAGAGTGAGGCAGTGTTTGCAGAGTGA
>NW_025204419.1:2301-7004 GCF_004010195.1 Chiloscyllium plagiosum | reverse complement strand
TTGAAGCAATGTTTGCAGAATGAGGCTGCATTTGCAGAGTGAGGTAGTGTTTGAAGAGTGAGGCCGCATTTGCAGAGTGATGCAGTGTTTGCAAAGTGAGGCAGTGTTTGCAGAGTGAGGCAGCGTTTGCGGAGTGATGCAGTGTTTGCAGAGTGAGGCAACATTTACAAATGAGGCAGTATTTGCAGAGTAAGGCAATGTTTGCAGAGTGAGGCAGTGTTTGAAGAGTGAGGCCCAGTTTGCAGAGTGATGCAGTGTTTGCAGAGTGTGGCAGTGTTTGCAGAGTGAGGCAGTGTTTGAAGAGTGAGGCCCAGTTTGCAGAGTGATGCAGTGTTTGCAGAGTGTGGCAGTGTTTGCAGAGTGAGGCAGTGTTTGAAGAGTGAGGCCCAGTTTGCAGAGTGATGCAGTGTTTGCAGAGTGTGGCAGTGTTTGCAGAGTGAGGCAGTGTTTGAAGAGTGAGGCCCAGTTTGCAGAGTGATGCAGTGTTTGCAGAGTGTGGCAGTGTTTGCAGAGTGAGGCAGTGTTTGAAGAGTGAGGCCCAGTTTGCAGAGTGATGCAGTGTTTGCAGAGTGTGGCAGTGTTTGCAGAGTGAGGCAGTGTTTGCAGAATGAGGCAGCGCTTACACAGTGTGGCAGTGTTTGCAGAGTGAGGCAGCATTTGCGGAGTGATGCAGTGTTTGCAGAGTGAGGCAGTGTTTGCAAAGTGATGCCATGTTTGCAGAGTGAGGCAGTGTTTCCAGAGTAAGGCAACGTTTGCGGAGTGATGCAGTGTTTGCAGAGTGAGGCAGTGTTTGCAACATGAGGCAGTGCTTGCAGCGTGAGGCAGCATTTGCAGAGTGAGGCACCATTTGCAGACTGATGCAGTGTTTGCAGAGTGACACAGTGTTTGCAGAGTGAGGCAACGTTTGCAGAGTGACGCAGTGTTTGCAAAGTGAGGCCGTGTTTGCAGAGTGAGGCAGCATTTGCGGAGTGATGCTGTGTTTGCAGAGTGAGGCAATATTTGCAGAGTGAGGCAACTTTTACAGATGAGGCAGCATTTGCAGAGTAAGACAATGTTTGCAGAGTGAGGCAGTGTTTGAAGAGTGAGGCAGAGTTTGCAGTGTGATGCAGTGTTTGCAGAGTGTGGCAGTGTTTGCAGAATGAGGCAGCGCTTACACAGTGTGGCAGTGTTTGCAGAGTGAGGCAGCATTTGCAGAGTGAGGCAGGGTTTCCAGAGTAAGGCAACATTTGCAGAGTGAGGCAGTGTTTGCAAAGTGATGCCATGTTTGCAGAGTGAGGCAGTGTTTGCAACATGAGGCAGTGCTTGCATCGTGAGGCAGCATTTGCAGAGTGAGGCACCATTTGCAGACTGATGCAGGGTTTGCATAGTGAGGTAACGTTTGCAGAGTGAGGCAGTGTTTGCAGAGTGAGGCAACATTTGCAGAGTGAGGCAGCATTTGCAGAGTGAGGCAGTGTTTGCAGAGTGAGGCAACATTTGCAGAGTGAGGCAACATTTGCAGAGTGAGGCAACATTTGCAGAGTGAGGCAACATTTGCAGAGTGAGGCAGTGTTTGCAGAGTGAGGCAACATTTGCAGAGTGAGGCAACATTTGCAGAGTGAGTCAGCGTTTATAGAGAGAGGCAGAGTTTGAGGAATGAGGCAGCGTTTACAGAGTGCGGCAGCGTTTGCAGAGTGAGGCAGTGTTTGCAAAATGAGGCAGTGTTTGCAGAATAAGGCAGCATTTGCAAATTGAGGCAACGTTTGCAGAGTGAGGCAGTGTTTGCAAAGTGAGGCAATGTTTGAAGAGTGAGGCCCGGTTTGCAGAGTGATGCAGTGTTTGCAGAGTGAGGCAGCTTTTGCAGAATAACGCAACATTTGCAGAGTATGCAGTGTTTTCAGAGTGAGGCAGTCTTCGCAGAGAGAGGCAGTGTCTGCAGAGTGAGGCAGCGTTTACAGAATGAGGCAGCATTTGCAGATAAAGGCAGTGTTTGCATAGTGAGGCACACTTTGCAGTGTGAGGTAGCATTTGTTGTGTGAGGCAGAATTTGCAGAATAAGGCCGCGTAAGCAGAGTGAGGCAGCATTTGCAGAGTGCGGCAGAATTTGCAGAATGAGGCAGCTTTTGCAGATTGAGGCAGGATTTGCAGAGTGAGGCAGTGTTTGCAGAGTGATGCAGTGTTTGCAAAATGAGGCAGGGATCGCAGAGTGAGGCAGTGTTTGCAGAGTGAGGCAGTGTTTACAGAGAGAGGCAGAGTTTGAGGAATGAGGCAGCGTTTACCAAGTGTGGCAGTGTTTGCAGAGTGAGGCAGTGTTTGCAGAATGATGAAGCATTTACAGAGGGTGGCAGCGTTTGCAGAATGAGGCAGCATTTGCAAATTGAGGCAGTGTTTGCAAAGTGAGGCAGTGTTTGCAAAATGAGACACTGTTTGCAGAATGAGGCAGCATTTGCAGACTGAGGCAGTGTTTGCAGAATGAGGCTGCATTTGCCAATAAGGCAGAGTTTGCAGAGAGAGGTAGTGTTTGAAGTGTGAGGCCGTGTTTGCAGAGTGATGCAGTGTTTGCAAAGTGTGGCAGTGTTTGCAGAGTGAGGCAGCATTCGCAGTGTGAGGCAGCGTTTGCATAGCGAGGCAGTGTATGCAGAATAAGGCAACATTTGCAGAGTGAGGCAGTGTTTGTAAAGTGAGGCAGTGTTTGCAGAGTGAGGCAACGTTCGCAGAGTGAGGCAGTGTTTGCATAGCAAGGCAGAGTTTGCAGAATAAGGCAACGTTTGCAGAGTAAGGTAAAGTTTGCAGAGTGATGCAGTGTTTGCAGAGTGAGGCAGCGTTTGCTGAGTGAGGCAGTGTTTCCAGAGTAAGGCAACATTTGCATAGTGAGGCAGTGTTGCAGAGTGAGGCAGTGTTTGCAGAGAGAGGCAGTGTTTGAGGAATGACGCAGCGTTTACAGAGTGTGGCAGTGTTTGCAGAGTGAGACAGTGTTTGCAGAATGGAGAAGCGTTTACAGAGTGTGGCAGAGTGAGGCAGTGTTTGCAAAATGAGTCAGTGTTTGCAGAGTGAGGCAGCATTTGCAGAGTGTGGCAGCGTTTGCAGAGTGAGGCAATGTTTGCAGAGTTGAGTCAGTGTTTGCAGAGTGAGGCAACGTTTGCAGAGTGAGGCACCGTTTGCAGACTGAAGCAGTGTTTGCAGAGTGAGGCAACGTTTGCAGAGTTGAGTCAGTGTTTGCAGAGTGAGGCAACGTTTGCAGAGTGAGGCACCGTTTGCAGACTGAAGCAGTGTTTGCAGAATGAGGCAACGTTTGCAGAGTGAGGCAGCATTTGCGGAGTGATGCAGTGTTTGCAAAGTGAGGCAACATTTGCAGAGTGAGGCAACATTTGTAGAGTGAGGCACTGTTTGCAGAATAAGGCAACATTTGCAGAATAAGGCAGTGTTTGCAGAGTGAGGCAACATTTGCAGAATGCGACAGCATTTGCAGAGTAATGCAACGTTTTTATAGTGATGGAGGGTTTGCAGAGTGAGGCAGTGTTTGCAGAATGTGGCTGGCAGTTGCAGAGTGAGGCAGCGTTTACAAGACGTGGCAGTGTTTGCAGAGTGAAGCAGTGTTTACAGAGTGAGGCAGCATTCGCAGATTGAGGCAGGGTTTGCAGAGTAAGACAGCATTTGCAGAATGAGGCAGTATTTGCGAAATGAGGCATTGTTTGCAGAGTTAGGCATCGTTTGCAGAGTGAGGCAGTATTTACAAAGTGTGGCAGCGCTTCCAGACTAGATTAGATTAGATTAGATTAGATTAGATTAGATTACAGTGTGGAAACAGGCCCTTCGGCCCAACAAGTCCACACCGACCCGCCGAAGCGAAACGCACCCATTCCCCTACATTTACCCCTTACCTAACACTACGAGCAATTTAGTATGGCCACTTCACCTGACCCTGCACATCTTTGGACTGTGGGAGGAAACCGGAGCACCCGGAGGAAACCCACGCAGACACGGGGAGAATGTGCAAACTCCACACAGTCAGTCGCCGGAGTCGGGAATTGAACCCGGGTCTCTGGCGCTGTGAGGCAGCAGTGCTAACCACTGTGCCACCGTGCCGCCCATTCTGCAAACACTGTGGCAGTGTTTGCAGAATGAGGCAGTGTTTGCATAGTGAGGCAGTGTTTACAGAGAGAGGCAGAGTTTGAGGAATGAGACAGCGTTTACAGAGTGCAGCAGTGTTTGCAGAGTGAGGCAGTGTTTGCAGAGTGAGGCAGTGTTTGCAAAATGAGGCAGTGTTTGCAGAGTGAGGCAGTGTTTGCAAAATGAGGCCCTGTTTCCAGAATGAGGCAGCGTTTGCACATTGAGGTAGTGTTTACAGAATGAGGTTGCATTTGCAGAGTGAGGTAGTGTTTGAAGAGTGAGGCCACGTTTGCAGAGTGATGCAGTGTTTGCAAAGTGAGGCAGTGTTTGTAGAGTGAGGCAGCGTTTGCAGAGTGAAGCAACATTTACAAATGAGGCAGCATTTGCAGAGTAAGGCAACGTTTGCAGAGTGAGGCAGTGTTTGAAGAGTGAGGCCCGGTTTGCAGAGTGATGCAGTGTTTTCAGAGTGTGGCAGTGTTTGCAGAGTGAGGCAGTGTTTGCAGAATGAGGCAACGCTTACACAGTGTGGCAGAGTGAGGCAGTGTTTCCAGAGTAAACAACATTTGCAGAGTGAGGCAGTGTTTGCAAAGTGATGCCATGTTTGCAGAATGAGGCAG
>NW_025204419.1:0-1761 GCF_004010195.1 Chiloscyllium plagiosum | reverse complement strand
GGCAGTGTTTGCAGAGTGAGGCAGTGTTTGCAACATGAGGCAGTGCTTGCAGCGTGAGGCAGCGTTTGCAGAGTGAGGCACCATTTGCAGACTGATGCAGTGTTTGCATAGTGAGGTAACGTTTGCAGAGTGGGGCACCATTTGCAGACTGATGCTGTGTTTGCAGAGTGAGGCAACATTTGCAGACTGAGGCAGTGTTTGCAAAGTGAGGCAGTGTTTGCAGAGTGAGGCAGCGTTTGCGGAGTGATGCAGTGTTTGCAGAGTGAGGCAGCATTTGCAGAGTGATGCAGTGTTTGCAAAGTGAGGCAGTGTTTGCAGAGTGAGGCAGCGTTTGCGGAGTGATGCAGTGTTTGCAGAGTGAGGCAGCATTTGCAGAGTGATGCAGTGTTTGCAAAGTGAGGCAGTGTTTGCAGAGTGAGGCAGCGTTTGCGGAGTGATGCAGTGTTTGCAGAGTGAGGCAACATTTACAAATGAGGCAGCATTTGCAGAGTAAGGCAATGTTTGCAGAGTGAGGCAGTGTTTTAAGAGTGAGGCCCAGTTTGCAGAGTGATGCAGCGCTTGCAGAGTTTGGCAGTGTTTGCAGAGTGAGGCAGTGTTTGCAGAATGAGGCAGCGCTTACACAGTGTGGCAGTGTTTGCAGAGTGAGGCAATGTTTGCAGAGTGAGGCAGTGTTTCCAGAGTACGGCAACGTTTGCAGAGTGAGGCAGTGTTTGCAAAGTGATGCCATGTTTGCAGAGTGAGGCAGTGTTTGCAACATGAGGCATCGTTTGCAGAGTGAGGCACCATTTGCAGACTGATGCAGTGTTTTCAGAGTGAGGTAACGTTTGTAGAGTGAGGCACCATTTGTAGACTGATGCACTGTTTGCAGAGTGAGGCAACATTTGCAGACTGAGGCAGTGTTTGCAAAGTGAGGCAACATTTGCAGAGTGAGGCAGTGTTTGCAGAGTGAGGCAGTGTTTCCAGAGTGAGGCAGTGTTTGCAGAGTAATGCAGTCTTTGCAAAGCGAGGCAGTGTTTGCAGAGAGAGGCAGAGTTTTAGGAATAAGGCAGCGTTTACAGAGTGCGGCAGCGTTTGCAGAGTGAGGCAGTGTTTGCAAAATGAGGCAGTGTTTGCAGAATACGGCAGCATTTGCAGAGTGAGGCAGTGTTTGCACATTGAGGCAGTGTTTGCAGAATGAGGCTGCATTTGCAGAGTGAGGTAGTGTTTGAAGAGTGAGGCCACATTTGCAGAGTGATGCAGTGTTTGCAAGGTGAGGCAGTGTTTGCAGAGTGAGGCAGCATTTGCAAATTGAGGCAGTTTTTTGCAGACTGAGGGAGTGTTTGCAGACTGAGGCAGTGTTTGCAGAGTGAGGCAACGTTTGTAGAGTGAGGCAGTGTTTGCAAAGTGAGGCAGTGTTTGAAGAGTGAGGCCCGGTTTGCAGAGTGATGCAGTGTTTGCATTCTGTGGCAGTGTTTGCAGAGTGAGCCAGTGTTTGCAGAATGAGGCAACGCTTACACAGTGTGGCAGTGTTTGCAGAGTGAGGCAGTGTTTGCAGAGTGAGGCATAGTTTCCAGAATAAGGCAACGTTTGCAGATTGAGGCAGTGTTTGCAAATGATGCCATGTTTGCAGAGTGAGGCAGTGTTTGCAACATGAGGCAGTGCTTGCAGCGTGAGGCAGCATTTGCAGAGTGAAGCACCATTTGCGGACTGATGCAGTGTTTGCAGAGTGAGGTAAGGTTTGCAGAGTGAGGCACCATTTGCAGACTGATGCTGTGTTTGCAG
>NW_025204418.1:5753-9400 GCF_004010195.1 Chiloscyllium plagiosum | reverse complement strand
TTGTCTCTCTCTGTCTCTTACTCTCTGTGTTACCCCTTGCCTCTGTCTCTCCATCTCTCTCTCTCTCACACCCACAAACTGTCTTTCTGTCTCATTTTCTCTGCGTCTCCTTCTCTCACTGTTTCTCTATGCGTCTGTTTTTCTCTCTCACACTGTTTTTTTGTCAGCTTGTCTCTCTCTGTCTGAAACATGTAGTTGAAGTCAGAACGTTATATGTACAAATACCAGATTTCACAAGGTAATGATTGGACTAGGTTCCCTACAGTGTGGAAACAAGCACTTCGGCCCAACAAGTCCACACCGACCCTTTGAAGAGTAACACACTCACATACATTTCCCACATTTACTCTGACTAATGTATCTAACACTATGGGCAATTTAGTATGGCCAATTCACAATACCTGCATATCTTTGAATTGTGAGAGGAAACCGGAGCACCCGGAGGAACGTGCAAACTCCACACAGACAGTCGCCCGAGGCTCGAATGGAATTTGGGTCCCTGGCGCTGAGGCAGCAGTGCTAACCACTGAAACACTGTGCCACCCCCGGTCCTGCTTAATGCGATGAATTCTAATTCTTCAATAACAATATTATTTGGATGGATGGTAAATGATATTTTCCAACTATACTGTGGGTAGGTTGGTACACACCTGCGTGATCCATACCAACATCGCACAGATAAATGCCTGCAGGTCAAGGAACAACAGCTCAGTGCTAATGTAATGGAGCCTGAAATTTGTTCATTCTTATGTATCATTGAGGGGGTGATTATCTGAAAATTGTGTTCCAGGAGGCATAAACCTAAGCTTGATTTGCAGTTTGGAAGTATCTGTGCTCAGAGACAGTACGGTGTCTGCAGGGGAGTGCAGTTTTCGAACCTCCGAGTTCGCAGTGGAAAAACCTCAGCTTTCACACGCTGGTGTATTCACTGGCTAGAACAACCACCATTATCCATCCGTAACTGTCTTTGAAATGAATATGGTGAGCCGCGAATCACTGGCAGCAACTGTGGGAAGAAACCAGATTTAATGCTTTGAGTCTGTTTCCCCTTCATCACAACTGATAGCAGCAGAGAATAAGGAGTATTTAGAGTGTGCTGTGGGGGAAGGTTAGAGTTGAGCGGATAAGTGGAGATGGAACAGAGAGAAAGAGAGAGAGAGCTGTGTGTGATAAAATGCGCCTTTAAAAGGGATTGGTTCTGTTCTGTTTCTCTTCAAAGAGATGTGTTCTCAAGAAGAAGCAGATTATGTAGCTTTTTTTTGTTATGGTCTGGACCAGAACCCCTCAAAATGTTTTAAGAAGGTAGCCGAGACTCTAACTTCTTCCTATTTTAAAGGCAGATGTAAAGTGGATATTCCCGGTTTAATGCAATTGGTCAAACCATGCGGCTTTAAGTAGAACAGAAGTTAATTAAACAGTACAATTGAAACACGAACTAAAGAAAGATAAATTTAAAATAAACTAACTATGGAACACATTAACAGATCCGATACAGGAACTACTAATAAGTAACTGTTCCAATACAACCTTGATTGTTTTCCGTGTTTTCTAACTGTGGGGTAAGAATGAAGTGTCTTTTGCTTAAATCCGAGTAGATTGACCAGTCGAACCACATCTGCAATGCAACACCCAACACTCAGGTTAGGGTCGAGGCTATGTTCTTGATAATTTTCAGAGAGTTTGGACTGTTCCATAGTATATGAAATGGGCGGGCAGATCAGAAGCTGAATATGTGATAATAAATGCTAAGAATGGGAGAGAATGGGCGATGGGAGAAAGGGTGACCTTCCCATCAGTGCTGCTCCACCTTCCGATATGATCCTGGCTGACCCTTTATCACGAAGTCCCATACCTGTTTTTTTTTCTCAGACCCACTAACACTTTTAGATTCTGGAAATCTACATGTTTCTTTCTTTAAAAAAAACACAATGACTTTGCCTCCAGAGCCCTTAGTGGAGAACGTCTCCAGATGGTCACCATTGCCTGAGTGAAGACATTTCTCAGCGTTCCCGTCGGAAATGGTGTCCCGTGTGTATCCTGAGACCCTGCCCCCTTTCTGTGGACTCCCAGGCCAGAGGAAACATCATCATTGCATCCTGAGTCCTTTTAAAATTCTATACACATCAGTGAGGCATTTCACCTTCATGCATTATCCAGTGAATGCAGGCGGGCATAAATCTACCAAGTTAGAAAACCACCCAACCCAACAGAACGATCCTTCCTACAGCTAATCGCAGCACCACCCGCCCCATCCCTAACACTGACACAACGCTTCCCTGTGAGGCAACTGACCCCTGAAGTCACAATACTAAACCCTCAATAACCACCAAATGCTGCAGTTCCCAGCTTTTCTCGTCATTTTCAGACTGACTTTCGACCCTTGACACTCTTTACTCTTAGCCATCCCCACCGATCTCTAACCCATCAGCGAGCCAATTCCTCAAACCCAGCTTCCACCTGACGCACTCTCTAGCCCCGCATCATATGCCACCAGAACACTTCACGCACACATTGTATATACCTGCTCTCTGTGTCTCTGAAAATACGAGGAAGCAGAAAAAGTGAGACAGAAAGAGGCATGACTAAGACTTCCACCACAGTCTTGTACAGTGATAATAAGCTCTGATTGAAAATATATTCTGCAGAATGATTGATTCAGAGATCTGTGCCTGAAATGAGGAGCTTCTTCAGGACATACGAATTAAAGTTATTGCCATTTCACTCAAGTTTTGGTTTAACAGATTGTATTTTGGAATTAAAAGCACAACTTCGAAATTTGAGGACAGCTTCGAAGTATGCAACAGTAAATTATGTGAACTTTTTAAACAAAATGTAGAAAATGGACAAACAATTATCAAATTAAATTCAATACACATAATTCTGTGACTGCATGTTTTGTTGCATGGCATGGAGATCCAGCCCTTTTCAGTTCTGAAAATGTCAAACCAGACAGAAAACATTAACTCTGTTTCTCACTCCAGAGATTGCGTCAGACTTTTTGAGTTTCTGCAGAATTTATTTGGGGCTGTCCTACATCGCTTAGTCCAACTACATTCTACTCTCCATTTAATAACATTCTGCTTTCCTGCTTACCCAACGAAATGGAGAATCAACCACTTTGGCATATTTTATTCCACCTGCTAAATATCTGCCTCCCGCGAAATTCTCTCCGTGCCTTTGAAAGCAGTTTGTGTCCTCTTCCCAATTTATATTGCAAACAATATTGTGGGTGGCACGGTGGCACAGTGGTTAGCACTGCTTCCTCAAAGCGCTGGAGACCAGGGTTCAATTCCCGCTTCAGGCAGTTTACTGTGTGGAGTTTGCACGTTCTCCCCGTGTCTGTGTGGGTTTTCTCCGGGTGCTCCGGTTTCCTCCCACAGTCACAAAGATGTGCAGATCAGGTGAATTGGCAATGTTAGGTAAGGGGTAAATGTAGGGGTATGGGTGAGTTGCGCTTCGGCGGGTTCGTTATGAACTTGTTGGGCTGAAGGGCCTGTTTCCACACTGTAATGTAATCTAATAATCAATATATCCGTAGATTTGACTGAAAAAGGCTCTCTTCATTCATTATGTCACCGCTATAGCTGATAGACAGATAATGTTCCATGTTCAATTGCTGCGGCATTCCACGCATTGAAACTTGCCAA
>NW_025204418.1:0-5357 GCF_004010195.1 Chiloscyllium plagiosum | reverse complement strand
ACAGCGCCGGAGACCCGGGTTCAATTGTGGGCGGCACGGTGGCACAGTGGTTAGCACTGCTGCCTGACAGCGCTGGAGACCAGGGTTCAATTCCCGCCTCAGGCAACTTACTGTGTGGAATTTGCACGTTCTCCCCGTGTCTGTGTGGGTTTTCTCCGGGTGCTCCGGTTTCCTCCCACAGTCACAAAGATGTGCAGATCAGGTGAATTGGCAATGCTAAATGTTAGGTAAGCGGTAAATGTAGGGGTATGGGTGAGTTGCGCTTCGGCGGGTCGGTATGAACTTGTTGGGCTGAAGGGCCTGTTTCCACACTGTAATGTACTCTAATAATCAATATATCCGTAGATTTGACTGAAAAAGGCTCTCTTCATTCATTATGTCACCGATATAGCTGATAGACAAATAATGTTCCATGTTCAATTGCTGCGGCATTCCACGCATTGCAACTTGCCAACTTAGAAGTTATCTGTTCATCCCAACTCCCTATTTCCTATTAGTTCGCTAGCTCTCTATTTCCGTTGATATGCAACTCCATCAGTGTGAGCTCTTGTGTCTTTCATCTCTCACAATTTTGAACATTTTTAGATACCTAAACACAATACTATCCTGCTTCCTACGAGTTTTAATCTGTAGTTATATCCTCAAAATCGTTTGAACAAATGCAATTTCCTTTCAGAAAACGATGTTGATCGACCGTGCTTATCGTGTAATATTTAAAGGTGCTGTTATTCTTTATTTTCCATATCGCATACGGTTACCTTGAAAGTCCGACATTCTCGACCACTGCCTGTTCCTGAGGTATGGTGACCCCTATGGTTAACCATGACATACCGTCTGTGTCCACTGAGAGAGAGGAAACCCATGGGCCTCAGGCATTTTGTGACCTTACTTAATATTTGTGCTGTAATGGATTCCACCAGGGGAAGCCACAGGTGAGGATCTAACGGAGTTGAGAGTAGCCATTGTTATCCCATTGTATAAGGAAGGGCGCAGTGATTTGTATAGAAAGTACAGGCCTGTGAGCCTCACACTGGTTGTAGAGAAACGATGGGAAAAGATTCTCAGAGACAATGTCTGTAGGCATTTAGAAGCAAATGGACTTCTGAGGGATAAACTCAATATATTTATGTGGGGAAGGTCACACTTCACGAAATTGAGCGTTTTTTTTCGGGGGTGAGAAAGATAATAGACAAGGGAATAAAAGTTGATGCTGTCGACATGGACTTCAGTAAAAGCTTTGATAAGGTTCCTCAAGGCAGATTGGTACAAAAGGTAAAGTCACACTGTCTCAGGGGTGAACTGGCAAGATAGAAACAGACCTTGCTTCGTTGTAGAAGAACGAGGGTTTTTGTGGATGATTCACAATTTATTTCAAAATGGTGGGTTCTGACAAGTAGAATTCCACAGGATTCAGTGGTTTGACATCTGTCGTTTGTGATCTACATAACTGATTTGCAGGAAAACATGGCTGGGCAAATTAGTAAGTTTATGGACGACAAGAATTGGTGGTTTTGTGGACAGTGAGGATGACCTTCGGAGAAGATAGCAGGATATAAATGAGTCACTGCATGGGCAGAAAAATGGCAGGTGGAGTTGAGCTCGAAAGAAAGTCAGTTGATGCATTAAGGAAGGTCAAGTACAGATGAAAATTATATCGTGAATGGAAGAATCATTAGGAGAGTTAGTATGGAGAGAGATCTGGGTTTCTGGATCCGCAGATCATGGAAGGCAGCAGCATAGGTAGATAGGTAATTAAAGAAATGCGTTTCGCATGCTTGGCTTCATTGAAATTGCAGAAAATGTAAGGGTGGAGAGACTATGCTTCAGCTTTACCGAACTCTATTTAAGGCCTTACTCAGCATATTGTTCACAGTTCTGTTCGCCACACTACCAGAAGGATGTCAATGCCATAGAGAGTGTACAGAAAAAGGCTTACCATATGTTGCCTGGTATGGGGGACATTTTGGCTATGGCGAAAGGCTGTTGAGAATACTGAAATGCAAGTTAAGAGACTAGACAGGACTGAGGTTCAACGTAGGAGATGGAGCAATTCTGGAAAGTCTGAAAATAAATACGTTCCCTGGACTGGATGGGATTTCTCTTCGGATTTCCTGGGAAACAAGGAGGAGATTTCAGACACTTTGGCTTTTTTCGTTATGTTGACAATGGCGACGGGAATAGTGCCAGAAGACTGAAGGATAGCAAATGTTCTCGCCTTGTTCAAAAGGTGAGTAGAGACAACTCTGATAATTATAGACCGGTGAACCTTACCTTGGTTGTGAGTGAAGTGTTGGGACAGGTTATAAGCGACAGGATTTATGATCATCTCGAGAATTATCCGTTGATTAGGGATAGTCAACACGGTTTTGCGCAGGGGAGCACACTACCAGAAGGATGTCAATGCCATAGAGAGTGTACAGAAAAAGGCTTACCATATGTTGCCTGGTATAGGGGACATTTTGGCTATGGCGAAAGACTGTTGAGAATACTGAAATGCAAGTTAAGAGACTAGACAGGACTGAGGTTCAACGTGGGAGATGGAGCAATTCTGGAAAGTCTGAAAATAAATACGTTCCCTGGACTGGATGGGATTTCTCTTCGGATTTCCTGGGAAACAAGGAGATTTCAGACACTTTGGCTTTTTTCGTTATGTTGACATTGGCGACGGGAATAGTGCCAGAAGACTGAAGGATAGCAAATGTTCTCGCCTTGTTCAAAAGGTGAGTAGAGACAACTCTGATAATTATAGACCGGTGAACCTTACCTTGGTTGTGAGTGAAGTGTTGGGACAGGTTATAAGCGACAGGATTTATGATCATCTGGAGAATAATCCGTTGATTAGGGATAGTCAACACGGTTTTGCACAGGGGAGGCCCATTCCGCACAATCGTTAATGAGTTCTATAAGATGGTGACCAACGAGTTGGATGAGGGTAAAAGAGATTATGCGGTGTACATGGATTTCAGTAAGGCTTTTGATAAGGTTCCCCATGGTTGGTTATTCCACAAAGTAAGAAGGCATGGGATTCAGGATGATTTCGTGGTTTAGATCAGAGATTGGCTCGCTAAAAGAAGACAGAGGAGGCGGTTGACGGGAAATGTGTATAGTGGGATTCATTGAGTAATGCTGTAATGCAAGGCTCTGTTTTAGGGCCACTGCTGTTTGTTACTTTTATGCATAATATCGATGAGGGCGGACAAGCATATGATAGCAAATTTGCGGGTGACATTATGGTCGGTGGAGTTGTGGATAGTGTTCATGCATGTTACAAGGTACAGAGGGAGAAAGATAATCTGCAGAGCTGGGCTGCGGTGCCAAGTGTAGGTTAACGCGTAAAAGTAACGCGCACTTTGGAGGGGGCAACAGGAATAAAGGTTCCTCGGCAAATGGTAAGATTCTTGCTAGTGTGGATGAGCAGAGAGATCTCGGTGTCCATGTGCAGAGATCCGTGAAAATAGCTATCCAGGATAAGAAATTTCTTTATAAGGCATACGGCTGTGTTATCTTTTATTGGCAGATGGATTGAGTTTCGGAGCCACGCGGTAATAATGGTGTGGCCATATTTCGAATATTGCGTACAGTTCTGCTCACAGAATTGGAAGAAAAATGTTTAAGCTTTGGAGAGGGTTCAGTCATGATTTACGTGAATGTTGCCTGGTTTTTAGATTAGATTAGATTACATTATGGATGGAAGGTATTATGAGGAAAGGTTTAGGCACTTGAGGCTGTTTTGGTCAGAGAGAAGAAGGTTGAGAGGTGACTTAATTGAGACATAAGAGATAATCAGAGAGGTAGACAGGGTGGAGACTGACAGCATTTATTCCTCAACTGGCTAGCATGACGGGACATCTTTAAATTGTGGGGCTGTAGATATAGGACGAATGATGGAGGTAGTTTTTTTTTCCTGAGAGAGTAGAAAGGCTGTGGAACGCTCTAATTGCAACAGCAGCTGACCTGCCGGGGAAAAGGGCATTTAAATGGTCATTTGGGAAACGTACAGATGAATTTGTTATTGTATAATTGTAGATGTGCTTTACTTTTGTTCCAGAGGTCGTTGCAACGAGGGCCGAAGGGTCCGTGCTGTGCTGTAATTTTCCATGTGTTATGTTCATTATCACGGAGACTGGGTTTGTTTTTTGGGGTGACCTGTCAGATAATAGGACATGAATGGCATGGATCGAATAGTGATTAGGAGACCTTTTTCCCAGGGTGGAGGAGTCAGTTATTTTGGGAAACATGCGTAGCGGGAGTGCATTTTAAAAGAGGCAAGCATTTCACACAAAGTGATGAGTGCCGAGAGCGCTCTCTGAAAGAGTTGGTGGAAGCAGACACAATGGCAGTATTCAAGACGTACCTGATCGAAAACAAGAATAGGAATGGAGGTTGAGGGTCATGGTTCCTCTAAGTGAAGGCAATTCATTGGTGTCGGGCAATATGTGTCAACACCGATAGGCCTGTTGCTGTGCAATAACAGTCGTTACTCTTTGTTGTATTTTAGGCAATGACATCCATATTTCCAAAATTGCATAAATCTTCCAATTTTCTATTCTTCTCCTTTTTGTGAATTGCCCTATTTGCAGATTTCCATCAGCGAAAACAATTCCTGAACCGCAATAATATTGCCACTATTGTACCCATTATCACTGCAGTAACTATATTTAAAACGTTCAGATCTAATCAGTCAGATCCAAGTGAATGTCAGACTTTAATCTCATTTGCTTTCTGAGTAATTGTTCCTTCAGTGATCAAGGTAATTCCCTCCCTTTACTTCTTGATTCTGAATCTTTTTGTTTTGTTGTTTTTAACATGAAACTGGATATTTGTTCAAACTCCCTGCTACTTTCGTCTTTTCCATTATTCATGGTCAAATCTCACCATCGAAATAATCAATATTTCAGCTAGCTTCTTCCTTTAAACAAGTATTAAAGTCCTTGCTTTCACTTTCTTTTTTATTTGTCACTAACATTCATATTCTTGTTGTCTTCATCAATATTTGTCATTTGTCAGTTCCTATTTTTTAATCTCCTAATCGATGTTTGCACAGACGATGATTAATTTCTTTTGACTAGACGTGAATTTGATATTTAGCCATAAATGGTACATTCTTCTTTTACAATCTACACCATTGAATAGTCCCTTGATAAGAATACCTAAATATTACCTTAACTGTATCCCACTGTTTATCCAGACTCTTACCTCACCTTTTTTTCCATCTCCCACTGAGGTAAACGCTGTCATCATCTTCTTGTGCTTGATCTTCTTTCAGTTTCAGGCACTAGCTTGATATCCAAGATTTTCTATTTTACATTGCATATGAAATTCCAGAAAGCTGTGACCACTTTTGTTGAACGAATCAT
>NW_025204417.1:8807-9400 GCF_004010195.1 Chiloscyllium plagiosum | reverse complement strand
TGGGGGGATGAATGAGAGGTTTGGGTGACAGTGGGTGGTCACGATGAGGGTGATGGTGACAGCTGGGGGCAGCTCTGAGGGGTCAGGGAGATATGGAAGGACATGCTGATGACCATTCGCCACGCACCGTCCTCCCTTCCCTGCTTTCATTCTGTCTGTCTCCCCTCCTCCACCTCTGTCTCTATCTCCCTCTGCCCCGTCCTGTCACTCTGACTGGGCCCAGCAGCCTTGCTCTCTCTCTCTCTCTCTCTTTCCATCTCTCTCTCTCTCTCTCTGTCTCCCTCTCCCTCTCTCTCAGCTCACTGCTGTGTGGATCGCATTCCCCTCTCTGAGTCAGTGTCTGTGTTGTCCTGTCTCCCTGTATGGATCAGGACATCTCTCCCTCTGTCACTGAGGAATGCCAAAGTAACTTTTTCTGAGGTAATCTCTGTGTTCCCGCTCTCTCTCTCTCTCGTATTGCCTTGTCCCTCCATCTGTCTCCCATGCCTGACCTTCCCACTCGACACTCTCTCTCTCTCTCCATCTCTCTCTCTCTTTTTCTCTCTCTCTTTCTCTCCTCCATTTTTCTCTTTTTCGCTCTCTCTCTATCTCTC
>NW_025204417.1:0-7833 GCF_004010195.1 Chiloscyllium plagiosum | reverse complement strand
AGAGAGAGAGACGGATGGAGATAGACAGAGAGGGAGGGAGGGAGGGAGAGAGACAGAGAGAAAGATACAGAGATCGAGTTGGGGACGGAGAGAGACAGAGAGAGAGAGGGAGATTTGGGGTGATCCTTGCACGCGAATCTCACACACAGCAAACTAACATTGAAGTTCAGCGGGTAACAGTCAGCCCTTCATCTCAAGGAAGATGGAGATTAAAAAGCGAGGGTGGGTTTTGCTCAAACCACACACGTCAGGGCCCCCGCATCTAAAGCCGACATCGAGTCCAGAGAAGGTCCGTTCCGCCGATCCCGGGGGATAGAGGGACTGCCTGAGGGAGGGCACAGTTAAAAATCTCACAACCCCAGGTTATAGTCCAACAGGTTGATCTGGAAGCACACTAGCTTTCAGAGGGCTGCCCCTTCAGGCGGCTGTGCAGCACACACGCACGTCTAAGTCGATGGGGTGAGTTTGCCCTCGCAGAGTTATAGTCGCAGACCCATTCTGTTTTGCTTGGGCAGCCAATCCATGGAATATTTCCACTCTGGAAAGAGAACCAGTCTGACTCAAGATCGGCCTGCCGACGGACTCTAACCTTTAATGCATTGCCTGAGCTGAGATTGTTACGAAACCGAAAGTTACGTTGAGAAGGTGACTTGAAAACGGTTCTGGGATTTACGTACGAATGAACCGAACGCTGCAGCCCGTTCCGAAAGACTGAACAGCAATCCAGGCTTGTTCGAGACCGTAGCGCCTCGACTCACGCACTTGGTCTGTTCCGGGACAAGGTTCGTGAACTCAAAAGTTGGCGAACTGAATCAACGTTCCCGTTGTTCGGATAGTCCAAGCGCGTGTAGCACAGCAGAACAATACCAATAAAACCACGGGCTTTTTGCGTTCGTACCTTGAATTTCGTACGGACGTTGAAGCAAACGTTTACGCACGATCCTGTTCGTAAACCGATTTGTTCTTGAACGGGGTCGTTCGTATGTTGAGGCGCTACTGGGCATCGTTTCAGCTGCATGACACTGCAACCTTTAGCTATAAATTCTCTGTCCCACGATCCTGTTACCCCTCTGATGAAGGGGCAGCCCTCCGAAAGCTCGGGCTCCCAGATAAACCCGTTGGACTGTAACCTGGGGTTGTGAGATTTTTAACGTTGTGAAAGCGTGGAGTGCAGGTGCTGGACTACCAGAGTTGAAAAACGTGGCGCTGGAAAAGCACAGCAGGCCAGGCAGCATCCGAGGAGCAGGAGAGTCGACGTTTCGGGCAGAAGCCCTTCTTCGGGAATTTTAACTTTTTCCAAACCGCTCCCCCCAGCTTCTCCACATGATGGAGGTGCTGCATTCTGGGAAAGCAAATGTTAGCAGGACTTCTACACTTAATGGTAAGGTCCTGGGGAGTGTTGCTGAACAAAGAGACCTTGGATAACACAACTGTTAACACCGGCGATAACACAACTGTTAACACCGGCGATAACACAACTGTTAACACCGGCGATAACACAACTGTTAACACCGGCGATAACACAACTGTTAACACCGGCGATAACACAACTGTTAACACCGGCGATAACACAACTGTTAACACCGGCGATAACACAACTGTTAACACCGGCGATAACACAACTGTTAACACCGGCGATAACACAACTGTTAACACCGGCGATAACACAACTGTTAACACCGGCGATAACACAACTGTTAACACCGGCGATAACACAACTGTTAACACCGGCGATAACACAACTGTTAACACCGGCGATAACACAACTGTTAACACCGGCGATAACACAACTGTTAACACCGGCGATAACACAACTGTTAACACCGGCGATAACACAACTGTTAACACCGGCGATAACACAACTGTTAACACCGGCGATAACACAACTGTTAACACCGGCGATAACACAACTGTTAACACCGGCGATAACACAACTGTTAACACCGGCGATAACACAACTGTTAACACCGGCGATAACACAACTGTTAACACCGGCGATAACACAACTGTTAACACCGGCGATAACACAACTGTTAACACCGGCGATAACACAACTGTTAACACCGGCGATAACACAACTGTTAACACCGGCGATAACACAACTGTTAACACCGGCGATAACACAACTGTTAACACCGGCGATAACACAACTGTTAACACCGGCGATAACACAACTGTTAACACCGGCGATAACACAACTGTTAACACCGGCGATAACACAACTGTTAACACCGGCGATAACACAACTGTTAACACCGGCGATAACACAACTGTTAACACCGGCGATAACACAACTGTTAACACCGGCGATAACACAACTGTTAACACCGGCGATAACACAACTGTTAACACCGGCGATAACACAACTGTTAACACCGGCGATAACACAACTGTTAACACCGGCGATAACACAACTGTTAACACCGGCGATAACACAACTGTTAACACCGGCGATAACACAACTGTTAACACCGGCGATAACACAACTGTTAACACCGGCGATAACACAACTGTTAACACCGGCGATAACACAACTGTTAACACCGGCGATAACACAACTGTTAACACCGGCGATAACACAACTGTTAACACCGGCGATAACACAACTGTTAACACCGGCGATAACACAACTGTTAACACCGGCGATAACACAACTGTTAACACCGGCGATAACACAACTGTTAACACCGGCGATAACACAACTGTTAACACCGGCGATAACACAACTGTTAACACCGGCGATAACACAACTGTTAACACCGGCGATAACACAACTGTTAACACCGGCGATAACACAACTGTTAACACCGGCGATAACACAACTGTTAACACCGGCGATAACACAACTGTTAACACCGGCGATAACACAACTGTTAACACCGGCGATAACACAACTGTTAACACCGGCGATAACACAACTGTTAACACCGGCGATAACACAACTGTTAACACCGGCGATAACACAACTGTTAACACCGGCGATAACACAACTGTTAACACCGGCGATAACACAACTGTTAACACCGGCGATAACACAACTGTTAACACCGGCGATAACACAACTGTTAACACCGGCGATAACACAACTGTTAACACCGGCGATAACACAACTGTTAACACCGGCGATAACACAACTGTTAACACCGGCGATAACACAACTGTTAACACCGGCGATAACACAACTGTTAACACCGGCGATAACACAACTGTTAACACCGGCGATAACACAACTGTTAACACCGGCGATAACACAACTGTTAACACCGGCGATAACACAACTGTTAACACCGGCGATAACACAACTGTTAACACCGGCGATAACACAACTGTTAACACCGGCGATAACACAACTGTTAACACCGGCGATAACACAACTGTTAACACCGGCGATAACACAACTGTTAACACCGGCGATAACACAACTGTTAACACCGGCGATAACACAACTGTTAACACCGGCGATAACACAACTGTTAACACCGGCGATAACACAACTGTTAACACCGGCGATAACACAACTGTTAACACCGGCGATAACACAACTGTTAACACCGGCGATAACACAACTGTTAACACCGGCGATAACACAACTGTTAACACCGGCGATAACACAACTGTTAACACCGGCGATAACACAACTGTTAACACCGGCGATAACACAACTGTTAACACCGGCGATAACACAACTGTTAACACCGGCGATAACACAACTGTTAACACCGGCGATAACACAACTGTTAACACCGGCGATAACACAACTGTTAACACCGGCGATAACACAACTGTTAACACCGGCGATAACACAACTGTTAACACCGGCGATAACACAACTGTTAACACCGGCGATAACACAACTGTTAACACCGGCGATAACACAACTGTTAACACCGGCGATAACACAACTGTTAACACCGGCGATAACACAACTGTTAACACCGGCGATAACACAACTGTTAACACCGGCGATAACACAACTGTTAACACCGGCGATAACACAACTGTTAACACCGGCGATAACACAACTGTTAACACCGGCGATAACACAACTGTTAACACCGGCGATAACACAACTGTTAACACCGGCGATAACACAACTGTTAACACCGGCGATAACACAACTGTTAACACCGGCGATAACACAACTGTTAACACCGGCGATAACACAACTGTTAACACCGGCGATAACACAACTGTTAACACCGGCGATAACACAACTGTTAACACCGGCGATAACACAACTGTTAACACCGGCGATAACACAACTGTTAACACCGGCGATAACACAACTGTTAACACCGGCGATAACACAACTGTTAACACCGGCGATAACACAACTGTTAACACCGGCGATAACACAACTGTTAACACCGGCGATAACACAACTGTTAACACCGGCGATAACACAACTGTTAACACCGGCGATAACACAACTGTTAACACCGGCGATAACACAACTGTTAACACCGGCGATAACACAACTGTTAACACCGGCGATAACACAACTGTTAACACCGGCGATAACACAACTGTTAACACCGGCGATAACACAACTGTTAACACCGGCGATAACACAACTGTTAACACCGGCGATAACACAACTGTTAACACCGGCGATAACACAACTGTTAACACCGGCGATAACACAACTGTTAACACCGGCGATAACACAACTGTTAACACCGGCGATAACACAACTGTTAACACCGGCGATAACACAACTGTTAACACCGGCGATAACACAACTGTTAACACCGGCGATAACACAACTGTTAACACCGGCGATAACACAACTGTTAACACCGGCGATAACACAACTGTTAACACCGGCGATAACACAACTGTTAACACCGGCGATAACACAACTGTTAACACCGGCGATAACACAACTGTTAACACCGGCGATAACACAACTGTTAACACCGGCGATAACACAACTGTTAACACCGGCGATAACACAACTGTTAACACCGGCGATAACACAACTGTTAACACCGGCGATAACACAACTGTTAACACCGGCGATAACACAACTGTTAACACCGGCGATAACGCAACTGTTAACACCGGCGATAACACCGGCGAAAACACAACTGTTAACACCGGCGATAACACCGGTGATAGCGCAACTGTTAACACCGGCGATAACACCAGCGATAACACAACTGTTAACACCGACGATAACACCAGCGATAACACAACTGTTAACACCGGCGATAACACCGGCGATAACACAACTGTTAACACCGGCGATAACACAACTGTTAACACCGACGATAACACAACTGTTAACACCGACGATAACACCGGCGATAACACAACTGTTAACACCGACGATAACACCGGCGATAACACATCTGATAATACACACGACGATAACACCGGCGATAACACAACTGTTAACACCGGCGATAACACAACTGTTAACACCGACGATAACACCGGCGATAACACAACTGTTAACACCGACGATAATGCAACTGTTAACACCGGCGATAACACAACTGTTAACACCGACGATAACACCGGCGATAACACAACTGTTAACACCGGCGATAACACAACTGATAACACCGGCGATAACACAACTGTTAACACCGGCGATAACACAACTGTTAACACCGGCGATCACACCGGCGATAACACAACTGTTAACACCGACGATAACGCAACTGTTAACACCGACGATAACACCGGCGATAACACAACTGTTAACACCAGCGATAACACTGGCGGTAACACAACTGTTAACACCGGCGGTAACACAACTGTTAACACCGACGATAACGCAACTGTTAACACCGACGATAACGCAACTGTTAACACCGACGATAACACCGGCGATAACAACACCGGCGATAACACTGGCGATAACACAACTGTTAACACCGGCGATAACACCAGCAATAACACAACTGTTCACACCGGCGATAACACAACTGTTAACACCGGCGATAACACCAGCAATAACACAACTGTTCACACCGGCGATAACACAACTGTTAACACCGGCGATAACACCAGCAATAACACAACTGTTCACACCGGCGATAACACAACTGTTAACACCGGCGATAACACCGGCGATAACACTGGCGATAACACAACTGTTAACACCGGCGATAACACCGGCGATAACACTGGCGATAACACAACTGTTAACACCGGCGATAACACCGGCGATAACACTGGCGATAACACAACTGTTAACACCGGCGATAACACCGGCGATAACACTGGCGATAACACAACTGTTAACACCGGCGATAACACCGGCGATAACACTGGCGATAACACAACTGTTAACACCGGCGATAACACCGGCGATAACACAACTGTTAACACCGGCGATAACACCGGCGATAACACAACTGTTAACACCGGCGATAACACCGGCGATAACACAACTGTTAACACCGGCGATAACACCGGCGATAACACAACTGTTAACACCGGCGATAACACCGGCGATAACACAACTGTTAACACCGGCGATAACACCGGCGATAACACAACTGTTAACACCGGCGATAACACCGGCGATAACACAACTGTTAACACCGGCGATAACACCAGCAATAACACAACTGTTCACACCGGCGATAACACAACTGTTAACACCGGCGATAACACCAGCAATAACACAACTGTTCACACCGGCGATAACACAACTGTTAACACCGGCGATAACACCAGCAATAACACAACTGTTCACACCGGCGATAACACAACTGTTAACACCGGCGATAACACCAGCAATAACACAACTGTTCACACCGGCGATAACACCGGCGATAACACAACTGTTAACACCGGCGATAACACAACTGTTCACACCAGCGATAACACCGGCGATAATACAACTGTTAACACCGGCGGTAACACAACTGTTAACACCGGCGATAACACCGGCGATAACGCCGGCGATAACGCAACTGTTAACACCGGCGATAACGCAACTGTTAACACCGGCAATAACGCAACTGTTAACACCGACAATAACGCAACTGTTAACACCGACGATAACATAACTGTTAACACCGGTGATAACACCGGCGATAACACAACTGTTAACACCGGCGATAACACCGGCAATAACACAACTGTTAACACCGGCGATAACACCGGTGATAACACCGGCGATAACGCAACTGTTAACACCGGCGATAACACCGGCGATAACACCGGCGATAACGCAACTGTTAACACCGGCGATAACGCAACTGTTAACACCGGCGATAACGCAACTGTTAACACCGACAATAACGCAACTGTTAACACCGACGATAACATAACTGTTAACACCGGTGATAACACCGGCGATAACACAACTGTTAACACCGGCGATAACACCGGCGATAATACCGGCGATAACGCAACTGTTAACACCGGCAATAACACCGGCAATAACACAACTGTTAACACCGGCGATAACACCGGTGATGACACCGGCGATAACGCAACTGTTAACACCGGCGATAACACCGGCGATAACGCAACTGTTAACACCGGCGATAACACCGGCGATAACACCGGCAATAACGCAACTGTTAACACCGGCGATAACACAACTGTTAACACCGGCGATAACACCGGCGATAACACAACTGTTAACACCGGCAATAACACCGGCGATAACGCAACTGTTAACACCGGCATTAACACAACTGTTAACACTGGCGATAACACCGGCGATAACACAACTGTTAACACCGGCGATAACACCGGCGATAATGCAACTGTTAACACCGGTGATAACACCAGCGATAACGCAACTGTTAACACCGGCGATAACACAACTGTTAACACCGGCGATAACGCAACTGTTAACACCGG
>NW_025204416.1:4866-9398 GCF_004010195.1 Chiloscyllium plagiosum | reverse complement strand
CCCCGGACACTGCAACACTGCCAATCTCACTCTCTTGCACACTACTCCAACATCACGGTCCACATCCCCGCACAATCCTTCACCATCGCGGTCACACCCCTCACACTCCAACAACATCACCCACACTCTCATACACACGACGTCACCGTCATGCTCACTCCCCTGCACATTACCTAACTGTCACGCTCACTCCCCTGCAGATTCCATCATCGTCAATCTCACTCTCCACTCACTGCCCCACCATCACATCCACTATTTCACACACTGACTCACCGTCACACTCACTCCTTTGCACATTCCCCCAACGTCATACTCACTTTCTCGCATACTCCCGCACTGTCATGCACATTTCTCCACACTTTCACACACTGTCCGGCGCACTCTCTGCACTATCCCGCACAGTCATGCACACTGCCCTACACAGTTCCCCATCGACACACTAAGACTCCCGCACATTCTCCCTCTGTCACGTGCATTCTCTTGCACTCCACCACTGTGACGCTCACTCCACTGCACACAGCCGATTCGTCACAGTTACTCCTCCACACACTCTCCCACCATCACAATCACTCCCCCACCATCAGGGTCATTTCCCCGCACACTCCCCCACCAACTCGCTCGCACCACACACGCTTCCTCACCGTCACGCTCATTCCTCCACACACTCCCCCACTGTCAAACTCACACACCTGCACTCTACTCCACGGTCAATCATTCTCACCGGCACACTCCATCGCCGTCACTGTCTCTCCTCCGTATACTGCCCCATGCTACGCTCACTCCTCCACATAATCGATTGCAGTCACTCTCCGTCCCCGACATTTCTCCACCATCACTCTCACTCTAACACACATCCTGCAACGTAATGTTCTCTCCCTCACATACTTGCCCACTAAGATCCCCATCCGGACACTCAATCTGCCGCACAACCCCCCACCCACCTCAAATGTCACACCTATTCTCTGGACAATCTCCCACCGTCATGCTCACTCCCCTGGAACCACACTGACATCATGCTGACTTCATTCACACCGTATCATTGTCATTTTCACTCCCATGCACACGATCCCACCATCATGCTGACTTGCTCATACAATCACCCAGCGTCACGTTCACTCACTCACACACACTCCCAACACTGACACCCACCATCACACCCAGTCTCCCACACAACAACCTTGCCATGACGCTCACTCCTCCAAGCAGTCCCGCACAGTCACGTCCGCTGCCTCTGAACACCAACCAACCATCAGACTACTCCCAAGCATGCAGCCCCACCATCACTCTCACTCCCCCACGTAATACCCTACCATCAATCTCACTCCCATGCACCCTGCCCAACTGTCATGTTCAGTCTCCTGCACACTCGCACACCATTACTCTCACTCCCCTGCACACTTTCGTGTCGTCATGCTCACACGCCACGCCCCCTGATATTTCTCCACCATTTCTATCACTCCACTGCACAACTCCCGTCATCACATTCATTCCTTCTCCCACCAACCACCTGCCACACTCATATCCCTGCACACAATCCACTCCCTCACACACTCACCCAAAATCACACTCATTCCCCCACTAACACGCCCACCCTAATGCTCGCTCCTCCATACATTTCACCACTGTCGTGCTCATTGCCCCACCGTTAGGCTCACGACATCGCAAAATCTTCCACTGTCAGGTTCACTCCCCCACAAAATCCCACACCATTACAGTAATTCCTCCTCCTACCGTTAACCTGTCACACTCAAATCCCAGCACACGGCCCACTCCTCTCACACTCCCACGCATCACGCTCACTCCTTGCATACCACACCATTGTCACAGTCAATGCCCTACAGACTCTCCTATGTGACACTTTGCCGCACACACACCTATCAACATGTTCACTCTTCAGCACACACCTGCACATCACACTCGCTCCTTTGCACATTCCCCCATCGTCATGCACATTTCCCCGTACTCTCACACACCGTCATGTGCATTCGTCTGCATTATCGAACACCGTCAGGCATATTCCACCACACATTTCATCACTGTTACACTCAAACTCCTGCACAATCCCCATCCGTCATGCTAACTCCTGTGGAACCATACTATCATCATGCTCACTTGCCTTCGCCCTATCCCACTGTCACGCTCACTCTATTGCACACTATCCCACCATCATGTTCACTCCCCCGCACAATCCACAACCATCACATCCACTCTCCCATGCACTAACGCCACCGTCACGCTCACTCACCCGCGCAGTCTCCCACAGTCAAGCTCACTCCTCCACACATCAACCAACTGAACCGCTCACTTTCCCAAACACTCCTCCTCCATCACTCTTACCATCCTGCGCACACCCACCACCATGCTCATTCCCCCCACACTCTCCCACAGACACATTCACTCTCCCGCACACTATCGCGCCGTCGTGCTCACTCTCCCGCAAATTACCCAGCGTCACGCTCACTCCAACATACTCCCCCACCATTACACTGACTCCCCCACATACCAACCCACCGACAGACTCAGTTCCATGCAAAGAGCCCCCACCGCCATACTTACGCCTCCACACACGTGCTCACCGTCATTCACACTCACCCACCCACTCTTCCATCATCATGCTCACTCTCCCGAACATTCCCCCAACTGTGACACGCACTCCCCTGCATGCTTCCCCACAGGCACACCCAGTCCCCGCACAGTCCAACACCGTCTACCTAACTCCACTGCACACTACTCCACTATCATGCACACTTCTCGACCGTCAAATTCACTCCTCCACACAAGCCCCAACTGTCATCCTCACTCCCTCGCACACTCCCCCACCGTCATGCACACTTCCCATACTCTCACACACCATCACACACGGTCCTCTGCACACTACCCCACCATCAATCTGGCTCCCCACACACTCCTCTACCAGCACACTCACTATACAACACACTGACACGCCGTCACAATCACTTCTCCGCGTGAGAAGCGGTAACGGTAGATGAATAATGGTGTGGAGAATAATGGTGAAGGCATTCCGGCGGATTGAGAGTGAATGCAAAGGATTGTATAGAGAAGTGAGCGTGACGTGAGTCAGTGTACGTGGCACTGAATATGAAGCTGGATAAGAGTGTGATGGAGTAATCGTGACGTTGGTAGAGAGTGCAGGGTAGTGAGCGTGTCACATGGGAGTTTATGGGGGAGCGAGAGTGACGGTGTTCGTGGGTAGTAAGAGTCGGGAGTGAGTTTGACGGCGGAAGAGTGTGCGGGGGAGTAAGAGCGAGGGCCGGAGAGTGTGGGGGGAGTGAGACCTTTTCGTGGGAGTGAGACTGATGGTGTTTTGGAGTGTGAGGGAGTGAATGTGAATGTGGGGGACTGTGCGGGGGAGTGAGCATGATGGTGTGGCTGTCTAGAAAATAGAATATAGAAAAGTACAGCTCAGAACAGACCCTTTGGCCCCCGATTTTGTGCCGAGGTTAATCCTCATATAAAATACACTAAGTTAGCCTTCGCATCCCTCAACTCACTGCTATCCATGCATACGTCCAGCAGTCGCTGAAATGTCCCCAATGACCCTGCTTCCACCACCACAACGCATTACATGTGTTCACAACTCTCTGCGTGAAGAACCCACCTCTGACATCTCCTTTATACCTTTCTCCAAATATCTTCAAATCATGACTCCTCGCACCATTCAATCCTGAGCTAGGGAAATGTCTCTGGCTATTGACTTTGTCTATTCCACTCATTTTCTTGTATACCTCGATCAGGTCGCCTCTGTTCCTCCCTCTCTCCAGAGAGAAAAGTCTGAACTTAATAAACCTTCCTTCATAAGTCAAGCCCTCCAGCCCAGGCAGCATCCTAGTAATCCGTCTTGCACCCTCTCCAATGCCTCTGGATCTTTCCTTTCGTAGGACGTCCAGACCAGGACACAATATTCGAAGTCTCACCAGGGATTGCAGAGCAGCAGCAAAACCTCGCCCCTAAACTTGATCCCCCTGTTAATGAAAGCAAAAACACCGTAAGCATTCCCAAAAACCTTAACCACTTGGGTGGCAACTTTGAGGGATCTATGTACTTGTACACCCAGATCCCTCTGTTCATCCACATTGCCAAGAATCCTGTCTTTAATCCTATATTCAGCATTCGAGTTCGACATTCCAAAATGCATCACTTCGTATTTATCCAGGTTGAACTCCATCTGCCATTTCTCAGCCCAAATCTGCATCCAGCTCTGTCGTGCTGCAGCATGCAGTAGACCTCTATGCTATCGACGACACCTCCAACTTTTATGTCATCTGCAAATTTACTCACCCACCCCTCAACCTCGTCATCCAAGTCATTTATAAAAACTACAAAGAACACAGGCTCTGCGGGACCCCACGGAATAGATCCTATTCCTTAGAATCTTTCCAAAACTTAGCTGAACACAACGTACGTCTGACTGATCTCTGCAGTTGCCAGGGATTCCCCTATTGCGCTTCTTGAAAAGAAGAACAACTTTCGCCTCCTTCGAATCCTCTGGTACATCTCCCGTGGAGACTGAG
>NW_025204416.1:0-4481 GCF_004010195.1 Chiloscyllium plagiosum | reverse complement strand
TGGATACTGGCCTATGAGTTCTTTGGCTCAGTTTAGGTCTCGTGGGACTACTTTGCTATCTATCTTCTGGATACTGGCCTATGAGTTCTTTGGCTCAGTTTAGGTCTCGTGGGACTACTTTGCTATCTATCTTCTGGATACTGGCCTATGAGTTCTTTGGCTCAGTTTAGGTCTCGTGGGACTACTTTGCTATCTATCTTCTGGATACTGGCCTATGAGTTCTTTGGCTCAGTTTAGGTCTAGTGGGACTCCTTTGCTATCTCGTGTCTGGCAGCAACTACGATCGCTTGCTCCTGAAGAAAATATTAACGGTTTGGCTGAGGCTTGACTTTGTGCTGGAAGTTTTCTGTGGGCTGACCTAGAGTTTGTCTGATCAGGATGTGTCCTGAATGAGGCAATGAAATTGCCTTCACTCAAGTAGTGTTCCCCAACCTCAGTCAATCTGGCGAGGGTGTCCGCTTCCATCGGACCATCCTGCAAGTTATATGCTCCACGTGCTGCATTTTACAATGATAAAGCCAATTCTGGGGCCTGTTTGAAGTCCAGTTGGGCTTCAGATAGCAGGTGCCTTTGCACATCATTAATCCCATATACCAACCAATCTCTCAGTATCTCATTAAGAATAAAACCAAAGTCACAGGTCTCTCCCAGTCTTCTTAACCTAGTCAAATGTCTCAGTACGGATTCCCCTGTTTCTCAAATTGCCGAGTAAAATTAGCATTTCAGAATTACAGGAGGTTTGGAGTCAAAATATTCCTTAACAAAATCCATTAGGTTTTAGCATTGTTGCCTCCTAAATTAGGCTCCTAATAACTGAAAAAGCTGCAAGTCCACAAGCTGTCAGGAAAATTACTTATTGCTTTTCATCTGCCCCAATGTCATTTACCCAGAACAAAAAATACATTCTTTCCACCTATTGGGCCCAGTCTTTGATGGCAGGATCAAACAGGTCAAGCTTCCCAAATAATAGAATGACGCCAGAAATGCTTACCTCAACTCAAAGCAGACTGTGTTGAGCATGTTTCTTCAGGTATGTGCATTACTCTTGTCGCCACTGAAATAACTCTACGGAGGCCAGCATCCTGCCAACATGTCACCCTTTATTAACACGTGCAAAGTCCTCGACACCAGTCCAGTTTCCTCAGAACCAGTTCACAGAGTGTCAGATTGTCTGAACACTCCTTTTTTGTGTGTGTCAGCCAGGGCTCCCTGATTGGACCAGATTAACAGCCCCAGTCAGGGAATTTGTATTCTATGCAGTCCACCCATCTGACCTCATTACAATCACCACATTGAGGGTCATGGATTTAGAAAGTGCTGCCTTAAGGAGTCTTGGTGAGTTTATGGAGTGCATGTCGTGAGTAGTACAGACTGCTGTCATTGATTGTTGGTATTGAAAGGTGTGAATGTTGAAAGTGTTGGATGGCGTACCAATCAAGTGCTTCATCTTGGATGGTGTTAGGTTTCTTGAGTGTTGTTGGAGCTGAACTCATCCAGGCAAATGGGGAGTATTCCATCACACTCCTGACCTGTGCCTTGTAAGTGTCGGACAGACTTTGGGGAATCAAAAAGTCACTCACCTCCTAGCGTCAAAATTGCTCTTTGTTGCCACAAACTGGCACTTACTGTATGAAACAGTGAGCAAAGTGCCATGGCATTACAGCACCTGTGAGCATGTATCGCAGCATTAATCAGCACCTTCAGATAAAGAGGGAAGAACGTGGGGCAAACGTTCTGTGAAAACGTAGAAGTGAGTGTTGAGTTTGTACACAAGTGTGAAACACAGGCATCCAGTACCTAAGGAAAATAAACACAAAGAGTAGAATAGTTGTTCACAGATTGTGCCAATACAATGCAGTAATTAGACTCTCTAAACTCAGTCGTCAACAGGAAATGAGCAGTAGGGCTCTGCACATTTAAAATCCAATGCTGCACATTGAGTTTCTATGGAAACGTAACACACTCTTTTACAGAGTGTTTAATTTCTTACAGACGGCAGAGAGAGTCTGCTCATTTATGTTAGCGCTTCTTAATGGTCAAAATGATTGACCTTTGAGAAGGTATGCTAAGAATCTGTGTTAATGTGACCATTATTCCTTTAATAAATTATAAACTAATTATGGTAGTGACAAATACAATTGATCTCATAGAAAAGCTGAAGTATATGTGATTAATGAAGCAATGGCTGTACACAACATTGGTGAGGCCACTTTTAGAATACCGTCTCCAATTCTGGTCACCCTTCTATAGGAAAAATGTTGTTAAACTTGAGAGGGTGCAGAAAAGATTTACACAGATGTTGCCAGGACTGGAGGTGTTTTGTTATAGGGAGAGGCTGAATAGGCTGGGGCTACTTTCCCTGGAGTGTTGGAGGCTGTGGTGACTTTATAGAGGTTTATAAAATCATGAGGGGCATGGATAGGGTGAAAAGCCAAGGTCTTTATCCCCAGGGTAGGGGAATCTAAAACTAAAAGGCATAGGTTAAGGTGAGAGAGTGGTGGTAGATGGTAAATATTCAGCCTGGAGCCCAGTTACAAGTGGAGTTCCGCAGGGATCAGTTCTGGGTCCTCTGCTGTTTGTAATTTTTATTAATGACTTAGATGAGGGAGTCGAAGGGTGGGTCAGTAAATTTGCAGATGATACGAAGATAGGTGGAGTTGTGGACAGTGAGGAGGGCTGTTGTCGGCTGCAGAGGGACTTAGATATGATGCAGAGCTGGGCTGAGGAGTGGCAGATGGAGTTCAACCCTGCCAAGTGTGAGGTTGTCCATTTTGGAAGAAGAATAAGAATGCGGAATACAGGGTTAATGGTAGGGTTCTTAGTCAGGTGGAGGAACAGAGGGATCTTGGGGTCTATGTACATAGATCTTTGAAGGTTGCCACTCAGGTGGATAGAGTTTGTAAGAGGGCCTATGGAGTATTATCGTTCATTAGCAGAGGGATTGAATTCAAGAGTCTTGAAGTGATGTTGCAACTGTACAGGACTTTGGTTAGGCCACAGTTGGAGTACTGTGTGCAGTTCTGGTCGCTTCACTTTAGGAAAGATGTGGAAGCTTTGGGGAGGGTGCAGAGAAGATTTACCAGGATGTTGCCTGGAATGGAGAATAGGTCGTACAATGATAGGTTGAGAGTGCTAGGCCTTTTCTCATTGGAACGTCGAAGGATGAGGGGTGACTTGATAGAGGTTTATAAGATGATCAGAGGAATAGATAGAGTAGACAGTCAGAGACTTTTTCCCTGGGTACAACAGAGTGTTACAAGGGGACATAAATTTAAGGCGAAGGGTGGAAGGTATAGGGGAGATGTCAGGGGTAGGTTCTTTACCCAGAGAGTGGTGGGGGCATGGAATGCGCTGCCTGTGGGAGTGGCAGAGTCAGAATCTTTGGTGACCTTTAAGGGGCAATTGGGTAGGTACATGGATGGGTGCTTAAGCTAGGACAAATGTTCGGCACAACATCGTGGGCCGAAGGGCCTGTTCTGTGCTGTATTGTTCTATGTTCTATGATTGAAGTGAACAAGTGACTGGAATTTTGGGGTCGTGTTGGTGAACTGAGTTGAAGGGTTCTGCAAACCAATGATAGCAGTGTTGATTGAAGGATAAAGGTTGACAAGGTTGCTGGGAGAAACATTCCTGAGATTCTATAAAACAGTGGGATTTATAAAAGGTCAGCTATGAGGGAACATAGGGCCTCGTTTTCACTTCCCATCTTTTGGCACCACCAACAGTCTGGCATTCCTTTGGCATTGCACCAGGAAGGCTGGCTGGGATTCTGTACTCTTTCAACCGGAATGGGGCCTGAACCCGCAACTCCCTGATTCAGGTTCAATATAATAAACACAAAGAACTGCAGGTGTTGGAAAGCTGAAACCAAGGCAGAGCGAGGGGTTGGCATGGTGGCTCAGTGATTGGCACTGCTGCCTCACAGCACCAGGAACCTGGGTTCAATTCCACACTCGGGCGATTGTCTTTGTGGAGTTTCCATGCTCTCTCTGCAGTCCAAAAATGTGCAGGTTAGGTGGATTGGCCATGGGAAAGTTTCCATTGTGTCCACAGATGTATAGGCTCAGTTATTAGCCATGAGAAATATAGGGAGCGGTGAGTCTGAATAGGATACTCTTCAGAGAGTCAGTGTGGAGTGAATGGGCTGAATGGCCTGTTTCCATTCTGTGGATTCTAAGTGCTGGACTAACACAGCAGGTCTGGCAATATCTGTAGGAAGAAAACTGAGTTAATGTTTTTGAGTTCAGTGACTCTTCTTCAATTCTGACCTGCTGTGTTTCGTTATAACTCACTGTTTTTGACTCAAGTACTAGATTGCTGCCACTTCATTAGCAGCCCGATATTGTATTTGCATTGTTACTGCAACATGCACTGCTTTAACATAAAGACGTATTTATGTTGGTTTTACAAAATATCAGAAGGGAATGGAGAGAGATCAGATATGGTTGATGTGTGTCAGAGCCAATGGATTTGAGCAGTGT
>NW_025204415.1:8168-9398 GCF_004010195.1 Chiloscyllium plagiosum | reverse complement strand
ACAGATATACAGTGAGTGTGAGGGAGCAGAGAGCATATGGCAACTCTTATCCTAACAGAGCGAGGAGGATATTGTTGCTTGCCCAGTATTGTGGGACATTTCTTCTGATTATCTCAGCGTCGGGGTGAGCCTCCCTGAATGTCTTAACCAGGTCTATCACTAATAACAACACAGACCTGTCCCTAAGGTTCCACAGAATCAGTTTAGGTAGAGTTTACAGGTAGGAAGGAAAAGCAAATATTAGTGTGTTATATATCGAAACCAAAACAGTAGCCGAAAATCTGAGCATTATATGCTCTGGAAATTAGTTAGGCAAGAATTGTGGATACCGAAGTCTTATTGAATGGTCTCAAGTTGTATCTGAACTGCGTTAACTAAGTGACTGCTGAAGCTGTGAAAAATACGTTTCGTAAGTGTAGCTGAGGTGAGTTGAAGAGTATGTTGTGAAGCAAAGTAGAGAGCAGGTTATTTCGGATTTGAGGTTGTGTGGTCAGAAGGACGAATTATTAACCTTGGTCTGAAGCAGCTTTTAAGCAATAATGGCATTGAAAAGGTGCATTTTACAAGGTGTCAGCATACAATATAGAATGCTTGAATATTTTAGTAAAACACCATGGAAGACTGGAGGTTAAAGTGTCAAGATATTGTCAGTGAATTTGGAAAGTACAATATACCATTCAGTGGGGGACAAGCAATGGTTGTTAGAGTCATAGAGTCCGATAGCACGGAGACAGGCCTATTAGCCCAAACTGGTCCATTCCTACCAAAATGCCCATCCACGCTCACCCCATTTCTCTGCCATTGCCCCGTATCCTTCTAATCCTTTACTATCCATGTATTTGTTCAAATGCCTTTTAAATGTTGTTAATGTATCCGCTTCAACCACTTCTCATTCCATGTGTGTACCAGCCCCTGTGTTAAAAAATTGTTCCTCAGGTTCCCTTTTATTCTGTCCCCCTGAACGTTTCTGGTGACCTCTAGTCTGTGATTGCCCAACCCTGGGAAAAAAAGACTGGGTGCATTCACTCTATCCGTGCCTGACATGATCTTATAAACTTCAATATGATCCTCCCTCAGTCTCATGCAGACAAAAGTAAAAAAATTCCTAGCTTGGACAACCTCTTTCTATAACTCAGACCATTGAGACCTTGGCAACATCCTTGTAATTTTTTATGCACTCTTTCCAGTTTAATAACATCCTTCCTATAACAAAGCGAACAAAACTGAACA
>NW_025204415.1:3472-8113 GCF_004010195.1 Chiloscyllium plagiosum | reverse complement strand
TGATGAAGGTCAGGATGCTAAAGCTTTCTTCACTACCCTGTCTACCTCTGAATCAACTTTCAGAGAACCATGCACCTGGATTCCCAGGTCCCTCTATTCCACTACAGTCCTTAGGACCCAACATCCACCATGAAACTCCAGATTTGACTTTCTAAAAAGAAGAACTTACATTGATCTATAATAAAATCCATTTGCCATTCTCAGCCTACTCCCCCAGCTGATCAAGATACTGCTGTAATTTCTGAAATTTCTGATACTCCTCCTCACTCTCAATGATGCCGCCTGTTTTAGTGCCATCTTCAAACTTACAAATCAGGCCTGTACATTCTCATGTAAATCATAGATATAGTAGTATGTAGTGGTCCCAGCACCAACCCCTGAGGCATTCCACTATTCACAGGCCTCCAGTCTGACCAGCATGTTTCCAGTATTAATCTCTGCATCCTACCATCAAGGCAATTTTGTACCTAATTAACCACCTCCCCCTCAATTCCATGCGATCTAACTTTCCAGAGCGGCGTATCAAGTGGAACCTTATTGAAGGCCTTACTGGAATCCATCTAGACTACGTATACCACCCGGAACTCCTCAACGTTGCTGATCACTTTAGCAAAGAAGTCCAACAAAATTGTGAGTCATGACCTGCCTTGCACAAGCTCCTGTGCTGAATTTACTGAAGGGCTTTTGCCCGAAACATCAATTTTCCAGTTCCTCGGATGCTGCCTGACCTGCTCTGCTTTTCCAGCACATTTCTAATCTTACTCCGAACCACACCTTGTCTTTCCAAATGCATGTATATCCAATCTCTCCAAATCTTCTAAAGTAACCTACCCACTATATTTATGGATTCCTGGTCTTTAGTTCCCAGGTTTATATTTGTAGCATTTCTTGAACATGGGCTCAACATTCGCTACGCTCCAGTCGTCCAGGACTTCACGTGTTGACCAGCGATGATAGAAAAGAACCAAGCAGTGCTCCTGCAATTTCTTCTCTATCCTCCTATCCTCCTGCGGTATTCCTGAATATAACTGGTCAGGACCAGGAGTTTTTAGAAATACTGCAAAGTCTGAAACATACGTCTATTGATTTCAGGTACAAAAACCAAAGAGTGAGAAAGTGACTCAATGATGGTTACATAACAAAATAGAAAATATGTTAATCGTAGGAAGTGACTTCAGAAGAATTCCAACTATTGTGGAAACCTGAGAATTCTCAGAAATTAACTATACAAAAAAGGAAGGTCATGAAAGCGAGAAGGAAATCAAATAGAGAACATACCTGCTAACAAACAGGAACACAAAGACTGCATCAGTCTACGATCTATATTTCAAAGGAAACAAAATAAAAGCAAGGTCAAATGTGGAAATTTGTAATCGGGAGAGGAGAGGTCATTGTGGAGAACAGGGAAATGACCAAGAAAACAACCAGTTACTTTGCATCTGTCTTCATGGAGCAAGATTCCGAAAATCGCCCAGTAATACCAAGTGATCATATCGGACTCCTGCAGCTAAAGACATAGTCAATTCATATCAGTAACAAGGTAGTACTTGAACATGGAGCTGGATTGAGCATTGCTAAGTCTGACGAAACAGATGTACTTCCTATCAAAATGTCGGAAATAAATCACAAATAGTAGTATTAATTGCACTGTCGATGACGGTGTTTTGTTTTCCTGTACATTCTGCAGAGACCGGAAACTATTGTGGATAAACGTGAATCAAGCACTATAGATGAATGGAAGGGATCCAAACAGATAAAGGGAAAAAGACATAGTGTGGAGAACTGACAGTTAACTTGACATTTGTAGGGAAACTGTTGGAATCTATTACACAGGATGACATTTTTGCTATTTAGAAATTAACAGCAACAATGGAGAGAATCAGCATGGATTTCTGATAGATAAATCATACTTGATAAACTTCGGAATTGTTCGAAGTTGTTCCTGACAGCATAAATAATGTGGAACCAGTAGAAGTGGCATATATTGGATTTTCGGAAGGGTTTCGAAAAGATCTCAGTGAGTTCGTAAATGCAATGAATGTGAAGGGTAATTGGAATATATGTAATTGGAAAGTTAAAGTTTGGTTCGCCTTCACATAAGAGAGTCAGAACATTGATGTAAAGTCATGTTGAAGTAGTTTCACAGCGTGTTGATGGGACTGTATCTGGAGTATTGTGTACAGTTTTGGTGACCGAATCTCAGAAAGAATATACTGACCACAGAGGAAGTTCAATGGACATTCTCCTGATTAATCCCTCAGGTGGTGAGATTGCCTGATGAGGGAACTCGGTCTGTGTTCTCAAGAGTTTCAAGGAATGAGAGGTGGGTCACAGTGAAATTTAGAAAATTCACAAAACATTTGACAGGTTGGAAATTAACAAAACGTTTCCCTCGCTGTCTATTCCACAGTCAAGGCAAATAAGAGTAGGATCTGGGACAGGCCAGTTAAGACTGCAATAAGGAGAAAATTCTTCACCTGGAGGGGACTAACTAACACAGGGGCATGGAAACCTACTGGCTGGCAAGATTAGTGAGAATCTCCAGATATTCTCCAAGTGTGTCCAGTGGAGTAGAATAACCAGGGAACAGGTAGGACTCATTGGTGACTTGCCAAGTTGCAACCAAATCAACTTAGTGGTAGGAGACAGACGGTGGTGGTAGAAGGTTGTTTGTGCGATTGGAGGCTAGTGTCCAGTGGTGTACCACGGGGATCAGTGCTGTGTCTCTTAATATTTGTGATTCGGAAGTGTTCGTGTTNAAGATTGGCCGGGTAGTTGGCAGTGAGGAGGAAGGCCTTATGTTACAGGAAGATACAGATGGAATGGTCAGATGGTCACATCAATGGCGGGTGGAATGTAACCATCATAAATATGAGGTCATGCACTTTGGAAGAAGGAATCAGGCAGGGGAGGACTCAATGAATGGCAGCACACTCGGAAGCTCAGAGGGTGCTTCTTCACACATTCCTAACACACAATTTGAGAAAGCGTGCGGGAGCGTAAACACAGCCTGCACACATCGAAGCATAGATTATAAGTGCCATGCAGAACTTTTGTTAGCTAAGATGGAATACTGTGTGTAGTTCTGGGAGCTACATTACAGGAAGGTTGTGATTGCACTGGAGGGGGTGCAGAGGAGATTCACCAGGATGTTCCCTTGGATGGACAATATCAGCTATGGAGAAAGGCTGGATAAGCTCGGGGTGTTTAGTTTAGAGTAGAGAAGGCTAAGGGGGACGTGAATCAGGAGGATAAGATTACGAGGGACATGGACGGAGTGGATAGCCAGCAGCTGGTCCTTTTAATCAAAGGGACACACTTTTAAAGTGAAGGGTTTGAGGCTTAGTGAGGATTTGAGGACTGTTTTTCACCAAAAGTGTGTTGGGGTCTGGGATGCACTTCATGAGAGTGGAATTGTCATGGTAACCTCAAAAGATTCATAGCGACGGGTTTTGTGTTGAAAAGTGGGGCTAATGTAGACCGTGCCGTATTTCTGATTGTACAGAGGTCTGTGCTTCTGTGATTGTATGGCTGTGGAAGGTCACTCATTCAGTAGCTTAAGATAGGAATTGATGGGTTTCTGAAGAATATCTTATCAAAGTGTATATGAGTGAACTTGTAATATCTTCTAAAAATACGTCAATGGCAAAATTAAAAGTAAAAGGTGCAACTTTCTTACGGTCTGATACCAGATAATTGAGGACCGGGAAATAGCAGAACTATCGAGCAAGTACTTCAGCTATGCCTTCACAGAAGAAAAAAAAACAAAAATAAAATTTCCTCGCTATGCAATGAAACTTTAGTCTGGTGAGAACAAAGGAATAGAATGAAATTAGCAACTACAAAGTTTTAGAGAAAGTATTGGACTGAAATTAATGGGCATAGGCAAAGTCAACAGAGGTTTATGAAATATAAATCATATTTGAGAAAGTGGCTTTTAGCAAAATTATGGAGAAGGAATCAACGCAATACAATCGGAAAATGAGAAAGATTTTTGATAAAGCCCCAAGCATTTTGTGCAAATTCGAATGGGACTGTGGCTAATATATGGCCATGGTTTAAGAATGGGAGAGCTGGCAGGAAACAGTGAGAAGGAACAAAATCATGTTTTTTGAATGGAAGGCTTGGAGGATATAACAAGTATCGAGATTTGGCATCTAGCTATTCCTAATACACATCATATATTTGGTTGAGGGGCTCAATTGCAATATTCCCAAGTCTGCTGATGGCATTAAACGATGTTGGATTGTGAGTGGGTGAGGAGGATGTAAAAAAGGCTCCAAGGTGATTGAGACAAGTGGAGTGACTGGGCAAATACCTGGCAGATGGGGAGCAATGGGGGGAGATGTGATGTTGTGTACTTTGATCAATTGAATGGCAGCCTTTCATTTGGAAAGGGATTGGTTGAAAAATGTTGATCTACAAATGAACTTAAACTGCATTTTTGTTTATTTCTGCGCAGCCTTCCGAGTCCATGTAGGGCAGTGAGTTCTGAACACGGACGTCAATGCTGGGAATGGCATTGGCACGCTGTATGCAGTGTAATAGACCCAGCAAGTAGGGAGCTGTAACATTGAAAAGAATCTGGATCTCCCTGTACACCAGTTACTGAAAGCAATACTGCAGGAGCTGAAAGCAGAT
>NW_025204415.1:0-3212 GCF_004010195.1 Chiloscyllium plagiosum | reverse complement strand
CCTCAGCCCTATGTTCTGATGTTCCTTTCAGCCCTTCGGACCTGCTACACAGGGGCAGATCAAGGCCACTCCGATGGTTGAGTGCAGTTTTGGCAATTTACTTGTAAAATCCAGGCTTGGTCAGGAAGTGACACTCACCCCCAATCACTGTTTCCAGGCTTCCCCTCTCTGCAACGTCTGCTCCAGATGTGGGTCGTGTTACAGACCCAGGTTTACTGTGAATACAGCCCCCATGCCCCACCTAGCGTTAACTTAAATCCTCTGCTCAACCGAATGCAGCATTACACAACACAACCTCCGGGAAAATAACCAGTAACTTTTACAAAAGCACAACATGTGAAATTAATAAATAGGAACAAGAGTAGGCTATTCGGTCCCTCAAGATTGCCCTGTCATTTAATCCGAACATGGCTGATCTACTCCAGGTCTAACTCCACTTTCTTGCCGACTCCTTGTATCCCTCCACACCTCTCTGAGTTAGGGAATTCCAGACATTCACTACCGTCTGACAGAAGACATCACTTTGCATCTCAGATAGAAATCGATATTCCATATTCTGTGTCTATGCCCTCGAGCTCAAGACTCCACTCAGAAATGGTAACAACGTCTCAACATCTACCTTCTCAAGTTCCTTCTATGTCTTGTATATTTCAGCAGTATCAGTCCTCATTCATTTAAACCACAATGAATAGTCGCCTCATCATTTTAGAGATTCTCAATAACACAACCCTTTCATCCCTGGAAGCCGGCTAATGAACCAACCTCGTTACTTGCTGCATCACTATGCTGAGGTTATGTTTCATACACAGGAACACTCCAATCCCTTTGTACTGTTCTTTTTCTGGAAGTCCTCTCCATTAAATAACAGCCTGCTTTTGATTCTCAGTGTCATACTCAAACTCGGATGTATATTTAACTCAACTCTCTCCTTCAAACTATCAGTATAAAATGTAAATAACTGATGCCATCGGACTGATGTGGTCCTCCAGCAGACCCACCTTTATCATGAAGATTCATTTATCCTGACTCTCCGATTTCTATGTGTTAATCAATCATCATCCCATGTTAATACATTCCTCATCATCCTACGGGCTTCTGTCTTGTGTAAGAACTTTAATTTTGTAATACCTCATGGAAAAACTCTAGAAAGCTTGGTGTCTACCAGATCCCCTTTATCAAGTCCGCTTGTTACATTCTCAGGCATCTCCAGAAATACTTTGCATGATTCTACAGGGCAAAGTATAATTTCACTTTCACAGACCCACACTGATTCTGCGTGAAGCTTTTCTAAATGTCTATGCTGATCAATTTTTCCAAATTAAGCTCGTTCCATCTGCTTTCATTTGACCCATATGCCTCGGAATGATTCCCATTCATATGTTTGTCCAAATGAGTTTTAAATGTTGCAGCTGTACATGGATCTACCACTTTTCCTCTGGCAGCTTATTCCATACCCACACCACTCTCTGTGAAAAAACGTTGCCCCTGCGTCCCTTGTAAATTTTCCCTCTTTCATCTTAAACCTATGCCTTCTATGGATGAACTCCCCCATCCTGTGGAAAAGATCTTGGCTATTCACCCTATCCATGTCTCTCATAATTTTAGACACTTATATAATGTTATCCCTCAACCGTATAACTCCATCCAATACTAACTTAAAGAACAAGCATTTAAAGATAAATACTACAAATTTGAAACTATAGTAAACATGACAGGGAAACAATACTTCGCCCAAACTTCATACTGTGATTTGTTTTTTCTCCCTATTACATACTAAGGCAAGCATGAAACGCTTACTAGTGCCAATAAGAAGTCAAGCACCTGATATCCTTTGTCTAAAGGACGTGATGATCTCGACAGTGAAAACGTATTTATGGCCAGGTCTTCATAATGCCACATAGTCAACATTCTCCCTCCTAGCCTCCATATGACCTTGTGTGATTGTGTCTTCTTTATCTTGCACTCAATAGAGAGAACCCCTTTCCCGATTCACACCTTAATTTAAACCCATTTTATATCATCTTCTCGTTCACCACTGCTAAAAGCCGGTTTATCTTTGCCACGCCCCGTTTCCCTGCCACCGATCTCCCACCTCTGGCAAGGTGCTAAGAAGCCAAGTTTCCAATGCTTTTCAGTTGTGAAGAAGTGTCACACTGGGCTTGAAATGCTAACTCTGTTTCTCTGTCTCTGCAGATGATGACAGACCTGGTGAGTTTCTCCAGAAGTGAACAGGCACAGAACAAATTTTCACGAAAACCAGTAACTATGGATACTGGAAAAAAAAAATTGCTGGAGAAATTGGGAGCTTTGTAAAGGGTCACTGGACCTGAAAGTTTAAATTTTCACAAAACAAATAACTATGGATACTGGTAATAAAAATACCAAAATTGCTTGAGAAACTGGGAGCTTTGCTGCAACATCTTCAGCAATTTCTTAAGCAATTTCTGTTTTTGGACAATTTCCAATTAAGTATGTCAAAGATGCTCAAACATCCTGTCCAACATGGAGTGCCGTATACTGGGAACTGAACAATAACGCATGGTGCGCAAGTTCCCTGACTCTGAATCTACATGAGTCTGGCATCACTGACACTGCAGAGCTCTTAATCATGGTCAGGGAGAAAACCAGAGGGAAACACATTCACTTCAAATGCAGAAGTTGACGTTGTGGAAGAGAAACGATTTAGATTATTACTTTAAATTGATTGAGTTGAAGTAACAAATTAGAGGCGTGACACCAGGGAGAGGCCCTCAGCAGAATGAGATAATGAAAATGCACGTGTCACCGCATCAGAAACCAGGTTAGGTACAGAATAGAGGGCTGATGGGTGAATGGGTCTCGGTGTGAACTGGGGGACAGTCAGTAGAATTGAATTGTAGATATTGCAATTCAAACTGGGTTATCATTTGACGCTGTAGACCACAGCAGCGGCAGAAACAGAATTGTATTCAACGACAATCTGTAACATTTCCCCGACGATAATTCATCAGTCTACCATTACCATCAAGCCGATCCATGGTTCAGTGATGAGTGTGGGTGAACATGCCAGGGTCGGAATCACGTGCACCTAAACCTGTTGACAACCCATTAAAGCTCCCACACTCAACTAGTTAAATTCAGACCAGCAGAACTAATGTCTGATGGAGAGGGGAAAAGATCCTAAGACTAACAGATCAGAGCTAAGCTCTGTCGTCCTGCAAATCCAAACATAA
>NW_025204414.1:2512-9393 GCF_004010195.1 Chiloscyllium plagiosum | reverse complement strand
ATTTTTTTTTTAAATAATGGAAGTTGGGTGTTCTCTGTCATTCATACTCTCACAGATTACGAGGTGAGGTGAGATTTTCTGGGGGGTTTGGGTGAATTCGCAGAAGGGTTCACCACCGTGTCATTAGGAATTATGTGTTTCTTTGATTTTCCTTTTGTTTTGGCCCCTTATGGTCCCTGTCCAAAAGAGGTTGTTGCGGATGGAGTCATGGGAGAGCCATATTTTGTTTTGTTATTTTTTCCACAGAGTATGAGATTGTTGCTTTGAAAGAGCAGAGTGGGCTTTGCTCTGTCTTTCACACAGTGCTGTCCCTGCCCCGAGAGTGTCTGTTGGGGACAGTATGGGGGGGGAGTGCTGGGGTGGGGAGTGGTTTTGTTTTTTTTCTGTGCACTCCTTCTTCCTGAAAGAGTTGAGGATTGTTTTTCAGACTGGAGGCCTCTGACCAACAGTGTGCCAAAACTGGTAAAGCCAGGTACAACCACCACATTTAAAAGGGACCTGGCTGGGGAGATGTACTGAAAGGGGTTAAGTGGTATAAGAGGCAAATGCTGGCAAATGGGACTGCATCAGTTTCGAGTATCTGGTCAGTAAGAACAAGCTGGACTGTAGAGTCTCTCTCCATGTTGTAAGACCCTATGGCTCATTCTCTCCAAGCCAGGGATCATTCTAATAAACCTCCTCTGAACTGCCTTCAATAAAATCAGATCTTTACTTAAATAAGGAGACAAACACTATTCACAGTATTTGATATGTAGTTTTAACAGCACCTTGTACATTTGCAGTAAGACCTCACTACTCTTGTACTTTTGACACACTTGAAATAATGACCAACATTCCATGAGCTTCCTGATTACCTGTTGTACCTGAGTGTTAGCTTTCTAGGCTTCATGTACATGTCACACCAAGTCCTGTTGGGTTACAGCTTCCTGCATTTTTTTCCCCCAATTTGAATAATTATTCTGTTCTTTTATTCCTCTGTCTGAAATTGACAATGTCTCATTTTCCCACATTGTACGCCATTGCCAACTTTATGCTCGCTTCTTTAACCAATCAATTTTATCTCTGCCTCTCACAGCCTGCCCTTTGACCTTTTGTGTGTTGTTTAAAAATTTGACTATAATACATTCACTTCCTTCTTCCAAATCCATCTCCCAAATTTATCATTAAACAATCATTGATAAACAGTTGTGGTCACTGCACTAGTCCCTGTGGAATCACAATGGGCTCGGGGCATGAACAGAAAAAAAATCTCCTTGTCCCCCCTTGTTCTTTCCTGATCATTAGTAAGTTGTCTGTTAATGCCAATATCTTCCCCTTTCCCCAGGTTGGCAACCTTCCTTTCTGTAAATGCTGACACATGCATTTATTTTGTCAAGATCTGGTTTAACATTTTGTATCATTCTGCTGGTACATTCCATCCTCGGACATTTCATTAACTTGTATCATTTTGTATAGCTCAAGCATTTCGGTTATCTCAGCTTTTTGCTGAAAGCATAATTTTACAAAAATAACTTTTTGTGATAGTAATTACACACCAAAGTTAGTATTTAATTAACCACAATTATACACTGAAAAGTCCCTAAATACCTGCACGATTAATAGTTCTCTTGCTGTACCCCTTTTCTGTATGCTTTTTCGATATCTGCAAAAACAACACTTTATCTCATTTCTAACATTATCTTATGACTTCACCTTTTTGTGTGGAAGATTGTGCAAAGCTTTCTGTAAGTCCAAATACAACACATCTCACAGTAGCTGGAACAACGTTGAGAACTGGGGGACCAAATATATTTCCTGTGATCCAATCGTCATATTCCTGAGCAGTGATTATTACACAATCAGGTTTAATATCAGCCCATTACAACAAATGCTTTCTTTTGGTCAGTGAAGGATTCACTGTCACACACCAAGGTTAGAATTCAATTGGAAATGGTGTTACAGATTACTGTCCACCACTTTGTGGTGACATCAGAGCCAGTCACCATGGTGATTGTTCTGTCCCCTTCAGAAACTTCCATGTGTTAGCAGCTTTGTTCTTAACTGCATTGAAGACTTTCCAGATTCACTCATTCGTTTGCATATGTCTCTAATATATATTAAGTGGATGAGGCTAATATGTTTGTGTTATTACAAGCGCATGGGCTTTCTTGAGATTACTTTGGTCAGACCTAAAAGATTCTGTCATGTATTTTGAGTCCAACAATACAGACATGAATTTACTTTCTGTTAGACTCCTTTGAAATATTTGATTTCACTTCCTTCAGAGGTGTATGTAAATGACAACACGTGTTAGCCAAAACCCACCTCATCAGATTTGTCATAAAACAATCAGATCTTTCAAATATGACGTGGCTTTCCACTGACTTATCCATGATGCTTAATATTTATTTATCCACTGATTATCTGTGTGATTGATACTTGTTTGGCTCGGTGACATGTTTATTTATTTTCATTTATTTATTCATTCTTTATTTTCTTATTTTCAAACAGTGAGAATTGTTGCCCTGAATTATGTTCTTTCAAGTGTTGTCATCACTGATGTCAGGTGGCATCGTCTGTAAATTTAAATCTTGCTTTCTTTTATTTAAAATGTGCAACCATTTAATCCTATGCAATGACATCTTTATAAAAAAAAATACCCTGCACACTTCTTGAATTATTTCCTCCATGTTGTTTACATTAAAACCCAATATGGACCAGATCAACATTCTTATCTATTGTGGTACAAACCCAATTTGATTCAAAGGGGTTAAGTCCAACTGTTTGTTCATTGACTGGAATTCATGTCTGACTCACTGCAATTAACTGTGTCCCTGGGGGAGCTGGGAGCTGCTCCATCAGTTGCTTATTAAGGGATTCCCTTCAATTGCTTATCACAGACTGACAGCAGGAGCAATATCTCTGCAGCAATCAGAGATCAGCACAACTGTAGATATGGAGCGATGGTATTGGTATCGGAGAACATTAGAGTGGAATACCACTGCAATTCGTGACAATCAGAGGGGAAAGGATTGGAATAATCCAGTGATGGGAAGGGGTATCTCTGGCTGGCTCTACCTCCTTTACACTGATGATTATTCCTTTACATTAGTCTCTCGAATCGCGGCTGCACTTCGGATTTTTGCCTATGTTTACTTTCCCATACTTGGCATTGTTGGTGTCCCTGGTAAGTCTGTGCCTCACGATGAGTTCTGTAAACCATGTTGAACATATTGACAGATCTTACCATTTATGGGGCCATCCTTGTTGATGTGCCTGTTCTTTGCAATTCCATGTACCTGAGTGTTCTCTGTGAAAATGCAGTTAATTTGTCCACTTTCTTTTCATTGCTTCAGTTTTTTTAGACAAATCCAAGTATTAGATATTTTAATCATGATTCATTACTTTCTGCTTGCTGCCTTTATCCTCACTTTTACCTGGTTGACCTCACTTTTATTTCGAAGTCCACCCTGCCACCTTCCTCCATTACTGCTCTTTTATTTAATATATGTGTACCTTCCCTCACACTCACTGCCTATCTCAAATCTGTTTTTTGCTTTTGTTTACCCTGGGGCAGACTGTCAAAGTTGTGACTGCAGTATGACCACTCTTTATTCCTCTGACAGTGGGAATGAGCTGTTTCTGTCAGTGCGAACCACTAACACCCATAAACACAGATCATTCAACAGTCAAACATTTCTCTCTGATGCAGAACATTTTGTACTGAGAAAATGTCGTAGTTTTATTCCTCTCTCCCACTCTCACCCTCTCCGTCCCCATGGAGTGACCTTTGACCTTGACATGATGTTAAACTATTCTTCCTTCATATTCTTTGCCTCTGTGTCCAAATGTTTAAATCAAATTCTTCTTCCAACCCTTCACTTGCCTCCAATACTCCCACTCTTCTTGGTCTCCTCCATCTGGCCTTTTGGACTTACTCAAACTAGGATTTTTTTGAGTATTCTCTCTGTTGTGTTGATCACCTTAATTTCTGTGCACCCTGCCCTGACTGATTCAAACCCCTCTCCCTCTGAACTGACTGCGCTCTATGCACTCAGGCCTATTCCTGACTTTGTAATCAAGCCTACCCCAAGGGTGGGGCTGTTGTTGTCTGATACCTCTTACATCTCTCCCAGAACATGGCCCCAACATCTAACATCAGGCTATTGTGTTCTTGGCACTCACTAATCTCACATAATCCGGAGATCTCCCTCACACACTGCACATCCTCCAACCTCACAGTCCCCCAAAACCCATCCTGCCCACTTCTACCTTCTTCCCCCAGATCCACAAACATTGGTTCTGCCTGTTCCTTCCCCATTAAACTTATTTTCCAAACTTGAATCCATTTTCTCTCTCTCCCTGTCCAGTTCACATCCCACCGACATGTTTGATTCCCCTGATGCCTTATGTCAGTTACAAAACTCCCAATTTGTGGAATCATTCTCCTCCTCTTTACCATGGCCATGCAATCCCTCAACATGCCCATCCTGGATCAGGATGGTCTGAGGAATATCTGCTTTTCCCTAAAAATGAGGCCTGAACCACTTCTGAAAAATGTGTTGCTGGAAAAGCGCAGCAGGTCAGGCAGCATCCAAGGAGCAGGAGAATTGATGTTTCGGGCAAAAGCTCTTCTTCAGGAACCACTTCTATCTTCCACCACCCTCCTCTGCCTTGAACAACCTCTCACTTTAGTCAGTTCCAAGCTGTGGCCCTGGGTACCTGCATGGGCCCGGGTTATTCCTGTCTCATTGTGGGGTACTTGGAACATTCCTTGTTCAGTACTACTCCAGACCCTCCCCACAGCTCTTTCTCCAGGACATTGATGTCATCATCAAAGCTGCTACCCTCTCTCATTTGGGATTGAAAAACTGTCAACTCCCCCCTGCTCTCTCCTTCATCTGCTCCATCTCGGACTCTCCCCTACTTTCCTCAACATCTCTCTTTCCGTTACTGGCGGTAGGCTGGTTACCCATATCCACCACAGACTCACCACTCCCACAGTGATCAGGACGATACATCCTCTCACCCTGCTTCATGTAAGGACTCAACTCCATTCTCCCAGTTCCCCTCGCTCTTGCTCTACTTTCAGCACAGTCACCCACGTATGGTCAATGTTATCAGCTTTACTTTCCTCAGCTGACAATCATCAATCCCTTTTCCCAATTCTCTCGCTCTCTCTTTGGGATACCCCTCCACTAGTTGCTGAATGCTTTCCATTTCCCTTACCTCATCCTTCTTTTCAGCATATAATCGATCTTTTCCTGGCTAATACCAGTTCTGATGGCGGATCACTGGATTCAAAACACATTTTCTCCACAAATGCTGCCAAACCTACCCAGTTTCTCTAACAATTCCTATTTTTATAAACAGAAAGTTATTGCTTTCCCGGTCACACTCTGGTTGAGATGTTAGTGTTGGTCATACATCTCCTGGTCTGATTCCACAGACTTGCTGACTATTTCCCCCAGGATTCAAATTTCATATTAGTTTCTGACCCAGGTTTGCACAGCTCTTTGTAATCTTCAGCTCACAATCTATTTCTGGGCCTGCTCTGAGATTGATCTTATCTGTCTGCCCTCCTGCCTCTCAGTACAATTCTTGTTACAATGTCCTGCCAAGTCTCAGTTTTTTATCCATTCGTTGGACATGGTCATTGCTGACAGGACGGTATTTATTGAAGTCCTGATTTCTTGAGTCTCCCATTTTGCCCTTCTGATCTCGAATGATGATTCTCCAAATCTCCCACTGACCCCTCACACTGTTTCTGTTTCCTTCCCTCTCTGTCTCTCCGTCTCTGCTGATGTTCCTGTGAAGCCCCCATTTCACTGTCGATCCCATGTGCTGATGTGACTTGTTGTCTCGTTCTACACTTAATCCCTTTGCTGATGTATTGTTGGCCTCTCACTGTGCACTCCCTTTCTCTACTGACATTCATTTGGTCTCACTGTGCATTCACTTTCCACACTGACGTTTCACTTGACTCACATCGCACTTAATCTTTCTGTTGATGTTACTCTTGGGCACTCATTCTCTGTGCTGTCTCTCCACTGATGTTCGTCTTGATGTCTCACTCTGTGTTCATTCTCACTCTCTCTGTTGATAATCCTGTTCGTCTCTCACTTGACATTGAGTGCCTTTGGTTAAAGCTCCTAAAATATATGTTTGTGTCTGTCCCTTTCACTGCTGGGTTTGGATCTGTTCAGAATCACACGATTCTCTCCCACTACTCTGAAATAAGGTGTGGAATATGAACCTGCTCAGTATCTTTCATGTACAACTAACCCATGTGTTCCTCTCTAATTCTTGCCCTTATTCTGGTGCCCCCATGGATCTCCTTTCCAGTCTCGATGTACTTCCTCTCTCAATGCTCAGCACACATTCCAGATTTTCCTTTCGTTAAAAATGATTCAGAAAATCCGGTGTTGGACTGGAGCGTACAAAGTTAAAAATCACAAACACCAGGTAATCGTCTTTGCAGGTTTAATTGGAAGCACTAGCTTTTAGAGTGCCGCTCCTTCATCAGGTGGGTGTGGAGGACACGACTGTAAGACACAGAATTTATAGCAAAAGTTGACAGTGTGATGTAACTGAAATTATACATTGAAAAATACCATGATTGTTTGTGAAGTCTCTTATCTGTTAGAATGACCATGATAGTTTCACTTCTTTCATATGTAAATCACAAAACATTTTTTAAAAAGTTACATTCTGAGGTAAACTGTAACAATTGGGGGGGTTGTGAGTGAGAGAGAGACTGTATATGTGTGTGTATGTGAGTATAGATTGTCTAAGTCTGTGAGAGGGTGCATGTGTGTGTGTGGGATCATTTGTATCTGTACATGTGTGTGTGTTTGCCTGGGGTGGGGGGTTGTGAGTGTCTGAGAGAGGGGGTGTGTATG
>NW_025204414.1:0-1787 GCF_004010195.1 Chiloscyllium plagiosum | reverse complement strand
TTTCCCTTGCACAGTTAACATGATAGCTGTTGTGATCCTAACCCGGGAAAGATGTGGCTCTCCAAATGTGTTTCTCGATACTTGGTGGCCATGGCAGTGGCAGACCTTCTGGTTATTATCCTGGACGTGATACTGCAGCATATTCCACGGACTTTTCATGAAGAATTTTATCAGCTGCGGTACTCCATTCGTGTGTGTAATATTCATGCCGTCCTGAGTTATGCAGCCACTGATTGTTCTGTCTGGTTCACTGTGACTTTTACTTTTGATCGATTTGTGGCAATTTGCTGTCAGAAGTTGAAAAGTAGATATTGCACTGAGAGAACTGCAGCTGTGGTGCTGGGAACAGTGACTGCCCTCAGTTGTATAAAGAACATTCACTGGTATTTTATGTTAACAGATCGATATACTTTCTTGAACCTTAATCTATTTTGTCTTATGTCGAACACCAATGTGACATCACATTTCTGGATAATGATTCAGTTCCTTCACCATCTTGTGACCCCTGGGGTCCCATTCATTCTGATCCTGCTGCTAAATATTTTCACTGTCAGACACATTCTCAGGAGCAGCAGAGCACGGAGACGACTCCGGGTTCTGGGCAGTGGGGAATATCCCAAAGATCCAGAGTTGGCCAGTCGAAGGAAATCTATTATTTTAATGTTTGCACTCTCTGCAAATTTCATCCTTTTATGGTCAATATATATGGTGTATTCCATATGGTACAGAATGCTATATTTTGGAAATGTGATGATTTATCTGGACAGTTTTGTTGACATATTGGGTTCCATGTTGCAGCTCCTGAGCTGCTGCACAAACACTTTTATTTATGCTGTCACCCAGGCCAAGTTCAGACAGCAGTTGAAAAAAAATGTTTATTTGTTCATTTACTTCAGTTCTTCAGATCAGTAAATAATAATATCTTCAGCCATAAGGGAATCTGGCAACATTGTATTGAATTTCATATCTCCAGCTCATCAATGGTCCTGTAGCTCTGTCCTAAACCATGTCGTGTGTCCTGCTGCCCTCATTATAATTCACTGTGGGAAAGGAGTGGAACCAGCACAGGTGGCCTTGTAAGTCTGGTCAATAACATTCAATGCAGAGAGATGGAAAATGGTTCCTTCCATTCCAAAAAAGGAGGGTACAGTATACGCACAGATGCCAGTTGAAACATTTGTTAGGTTATCCATATGTACCATATCTCTCCCCTTTTGTATGTGGGATATAGGTAAAGATTAGATTAGATTACTTACAGTGTGGAAACAGGCCCTTCGGCCCAACAAGTCCACACCGACCCGCCAAAGCGCAACCCACCCATACCCCTACATTTACCCCTTACCTAATACTAGGGCAATTTAGCATGGCCAATTCACCTGACCTGCACATCTTTGGACTGTGGGAGGAAACCGGAGCACCCGGAGGAAACCCACGCAGACACGGGGAGAACGTGCAAACTCCACACAGTCAGTCGCCTGAGGCGGGAATTGAACCCGGGTCTCTGGCGCTGTGAGGCATCAGTGCTAACCACTGTGCCACCGTGCCACCCACTAAGTAAAGTAGTGTTATTTCTGCAATCATAATTACTTATGCAAGGTAAATGAACTCACACCAGTGTATAATTGTTTCAACCAAGAGTTGAGTCAAAAAGGATAAAAACTGTGTGAAGGAAATATATAATTGTTTTTATATCAGCTAAAATGTGCATACAAGAATGAAACATGCCTGCAAACAATGGTAGATGTTACAGACACATAGATAAGGTGCTGTGAGGATGTAGGTTAGTC
>NW_025204413.1:6484-9393 GCF_004010195.1 Chiloscyllium plagiosum | reverse complement strand
CAGCGGGAAATTGAGGAGCAAATTGATGATTGATTGGTACGGGAAGTCATAGTTTGAAGATATTAGGAGGAAAGTATAAAGGAGACATCAGAGGTTGGTGAGGTTGGTTCTTTACGCAGAGAGTTGTGAATGCATGGAATGCATTGCCAGTTGAGGTGGTGGAGACGAAGTCATTGGGGACATTTAAGAGACTACTGGACCTGCACATGGATAGCAGCGAGTTGAGGGGTGCGTAGGTTAAGTTACTATATTTTACATTTGGATTAAATCTCGGCACAACATCGTGGTCTAAGGCCTGTTCTGTGATTCACTTTTTTTAGATTAGATGAGATTACTTACAATGTGGAAACAGGCCCTTCGGCCCAACAAGTCCACACCAACCGGCCGAAGCACAACCCACTCAGACCCATTGCCCTCCCGTTACCCCTTCATCTAACACTACGGGCAATTTCGCGTGGCCAATTCACCTGACCTGCACATTTTTGGACTGTGGGAGGAAACCGAAGCACCTGGAGAAAACAGACACAGACACGGGGAGAATGTGCAAACTCCACACGGACAGTCACCTGAGGTGGGAATTGAACCCGGTCTCTGGCGCTGTGAGGCAGCAGTGCTAACCACTGAGATACTGTGCTACCCACCATGTGTCTATGTTCTAAATATGCAGGGAGGTCGCTGATAGCTGTAAGAATAATAAAGTTATAATAGAAAGAGATATTAACTTTCCAAACATAGACTAGTAATGGATGGGAGGAATTTGTTAAATTTATTCAAGAAAATCTTCTCAATTGATATGTAAGATGGCCCTCCGAGTGAAGGGGCAAAATTTAACGTCATAAGGCAAGGCAAGTCACTGAGATATTAGTGGGGAAACACTTACCACAATTCTATTAGTTTTAAAATAGCTATGGAAAAGGATAAGCCTGATCCAACAGTAAAAGATTTTCGAATTGACAGTGGGAATAATTCAATCTCTGGACATTCCAGCCTGTAAATGTGATGTGTCGAGTTGGTTTCCCAGTCTTTGATATTGTACATGAAGTGAGACCACTCAGCACTCAGATCTCTTTTATTCGTTGTATGTGTGATGGATTATGTTCATATATTTAATGTTTATCTCCACATTTATGTTTGTAATTGTATCTTTAATATTGTAAAGTACAAAATAGATTTCTGTCGTATATCAATCATAAATAACCTGAACTCTATGGGAATATCTGTTTTAATTAAATAACTTGTGTGCACTCTGAACATGGAGCGAACCTACATGATGTAAAACAGAAAGTGCTGCAAATACTCAGCAGATCAAACAGCATCTGTGGAGAGAGAAACACAATGAATGTTTCTGGTCAATGATCTTTCATCAGAGAAAATGAGTGAGTATTTCTAGCAGTCTCTGTTTTTATTTAATGTTCACAGCATCTGGAAAATACAGCTTTTCCAATTATAAACCTTCACAAAGTATTATTCAGTTGGTTGATGTGGGTAACTATTGAGAGATTAACGCAATCCTTTTTGATCTTATAGTCGCTGTGATTTGGAGGCTAGGATTTGTCTACAGCTTGAAAATGTGTTGCTGGAATCGATGTTTCAGGCATAAGACCTTCTTCAGAAATGTTTCCTGAAGAAGGGAATATGGCCTAAAATTCGATTCCCCTGTTCCTTTGATGCTGCCTGATCTGCTGCGCTTTTCTAGCTACACATTTTTAAGCTCTGATCTCCAGCAACTGCAGTCCTCACTTTCTCCTAGGATTTGTCTACAGACTGGCATACAGAGAATTGGAAATGACTTATTTCTCTGTTGCTCTATTTGAATGTTAGAATATAAATATGTCACTGGACTGTGAGATCGGAGTGGGACTGTACACAGTGTCTATTTGAGCCTGTGGTTTGATGATCTCTGTATCTCTGTGAGTGATAATGTACCGACTGCGGGAGAGAAGGAACCACCTGCATTATTCCTTGGATCTCAGGAGAACGGTGGGAAGGAAAGCAGAAGGGAAAGTCTGTGATGGGTGGAGGGCAGGAGAGACTTCAATGACGGAATGACCAAAATTGTGCAAGAATGGGGGTGGGCAGGGGAAATCATTAAATGAAGAAACAAAAGCTGAGGGTATAAATGACAGGATCTTCAAAAGCTGTTGTCCAAAAGCAATCAAAACGAAAGAAAATGGTGACAGAAATAAAAATTTGAGATACTCTGTCATGACCTTGTTATTGTTTCCAGGGTACACAGTTACCGTCAGATTCTGTATGAATTCTGTCTGGTTTCTCATCACCAACTCGTGTATGGCCAGTTACTGTCAATATTAAAGTATCTTGTTTCAGCAAAGGGAGCTGGAGTCAAGCAGCCAATTCATTGTTGGACAGAAATTCCATTCCAGCCCAGCTTCAGTTGGAAGACACAAGGAAATGTCCTCTCCCTGTTGATGTGATGGCCCCTTCCTCACAGGGCACTGTTATATCCTGGGACATCTGCATTAAACAAAGGCAGACTGTGTCTGTTGATGAGCAATCTTTGTGCATGTGATGAGTCTCCTATTTGTGAACTGAATATTACAGACACAGTTTGCAGTGAAGGGGCTGGAGGACGATACAGGGATAGGGAATGGGGATAGGACAGAACATAGAACATGGAACATTACAGCGCAGTACAGGCCCTTTGGCCCTCGATGTGCCGAAGTGTAAAATCAATCTGAAACTCATCTCACCTTCACAATTCCATTTTCATCCATGTTTATCCAATGAACATTTAAATGCCCTTAAAGTTGGCGAGTCTACTGCTGTTGCAGGCAGTGTGTTCCATGCCCCCTACTACATTCTGAATAAAGAAACTACCCCTAACATCTGTCCTATATCTATCATCCCTCAATTTAAAGCTATGTCCCCTTATGTTAACCATCACCATT
>NW_025204413.1:0-5179 GCF_004010195.1 Chiloscyllium plagiosum | reverse complement strand
CAATTTCATCAACAGATGCCTAAGGGAAAGACAACAGAATGAAGACATGCCACAACCCAAAGGACTAGCCACACTACCATACATCAAGAGCATTTCTGAACTGACAGCCAGACTACTGTGACCACTAGGACTCATAACAACACACAAACCAACAGCCACACTCAGACAACAGCTCACCAGAACGAAGGACCCGATACCGATCATGAGCAAAACCAATGTAGTGACAAAATCTCATGCAAGGACTGCACAAAACACTACATAGGACAAACAGGAAGACAGATAACAATCCGCATCCATGTACACCAACTACCCACGAAACGACATGACCAGCTATCCTTAGTATCCACACACGTAAGGACAAGCAACATGAGTTCGACTGGGACAACACTACTATTATAAGCCAAGCTAAACAGAGAACAGCCAGGGAATTCCTAGAGGCATGGCACTCATCCACAGATTCAATCAATAAGATCTGGACCCAATATACCGGCCACTGCAGCGGACAGCTGGAACTGACAACCGGAAGCGGCAGATTCAAACCACTACAATGTTGGAGGAAAAGATCACAGAAGCGCTTCACAGGAGGCTCCCAAGCACTGAGGATGTAACCTAGACAGGGGACGAAACGTCTGCACCAGAAATTCCCAACTTGACGAACAGAACCACAACAACTCCACCTACCTTAGTGTCATCCGCAAATTTACTAACCCATCCTTCTATGCCCTCATCCAGTTCATTTATAAAAATGACAAACAGAAATGGCCCCAAAACAGGTCTTGCAGTACCCCACTAGTAACTGAACTCTAGGGTGAAAATTTCCCATCAACCACCACCCTCTGTCTTCTTTCTGATGGCCAATGTCTGATCTAAACTGCTAAATCACTGTCAATCCCATGCCTCCGTATTTTATGCAATAGCCTACCGTGGGGAACCTTATCAAACCCCTTACTGAAATCCATATGCACCAGATCAACCACTTTACCCTCATCCGGCTGTTTGGTCACTTTCTCAAAGAACTCTATAAGGTTTGTGTGGCATGACTACCCTTCACAAAACCATGTTGACTATCCGTAATCAACTTATTCCTTTTGAGATGATTATAAATCCTATCTCTTCTCATCATTTCCAGCACTTTACCCACAACCGAAGTAAGGCTCACTGGGAGATAATTACCAGGATTGTCTCTACTCCCCTTCTTCTACAACGGGACAATACTTGCTATCCTCCAGTCTTCTGGCACTATCCCTATCGACAATGACGACATAAAGTTCAAAGCCAATGGCTCTGTAATCTCCTCCCTGGCTTCCCAGAGGATCCATGGATAAATACCATCTGGCCTAGGGGACTTATTTATTTTCCCACTTTCCAGAATTGCTAACAACTTCTCCTTGTTAACCTCAATCCCATCTAGTCTAGTCACCTGCATCTCAGTATTCTCTGAGACAACGTTGTCATTTTCCTATGCGAGTACATTGAAAAGAATTCAGTTAGCACTTCTCCTATCTCCTCGGACTCCACGCACAACCTCCCACTACTGTCCTTGTTTGGCACCAAACTCACTCTCGCCATTCTTTTATTCTTGATATACCTGTAGAAACCTTTAGGTTTTTCCTTGATCCTACCTGCCAATAACTTTTCACATCCCCTCCTGGCTCTTCTTAACTCTTTCTTTAGGTCTTTCCTGGCTAAACTATAACTCTCAAACACCCTAACTGAGCCTTCACATCTCATCATAACATAAACCTTCTTCTTCCTCTTGACAAGAGATTCAACTTCTTTTGTAGACCACGGTTCACTTACTCAACCACTTTCTCCCTGCCTCACAGGTACATACTTAGCAAGGACACGCAGTAGTTGTTCCATGAATAAGCTCCACATTTCAATTGTGCCCATCCCCTGAAGTTTCCTTTCCCACTCCATGCATCCTAAATCTTTCCTAATTGCATCCTAATTGCGACAGTTATACCACTGCTATAACTCTTGCCCCATGGTATATACCTAACCCTTTCCATTGCTAAAGTAAACACAACCAAATGTGGGCACTATCACCAAATGCTCACTGACCTCTGAATCTAATACCTGGCTAGGTTCTTTACCCAGTACCAAATCCAATATGATCTCGTCCCTTGTTGGCCTGTCTACACACTGTGTCAAGAAAACCTTCTGCACATATTGGACAAAAACTGACCCATCTAAAGTACTCGAACTATAGTATTCCCAGTCAATAGTTGGAAAGTTAAAGACCCCCATAACAACTACTCTGTTACTCTCACTCCTATCCAGAATAATCTCTGCTCTCCTTTCCTCTACATCTCTGGAACTATTTGGAGGCCAGTAGAAAAGTCCCAACAAGGTGATATCTCCTTTCCTGTTTCTAACCTCAGCCCATACTACCTTAGTAGACGAGTCCTCTAATGTACCCTCTGACACCGTAGTACTGTCCTTGACTAACAATGCCACACCTCCCACTCTTTTACCATCTTCTCTGTTCTTACTGAACCATCTCAATCCCGGAACATGCACGAACCATTCCTGTCCCTGCTCTATCCATGTCTCCGAAATGGCCATAATATCGAAGTCCCAGGTACCAACCCATGCTACAAGTTCACCCATCTTATTCAGGATGCTCCTGGCACTGAAGTAGACACACCTCAAACCACTTCTTGCATGTCGATGCACTCTTTCAACCTTGCAACCATATTTCTGACCTCACCACTCTCAACCTCTTGGACACTGGAACTACAGTTCAGGTTCCCATCCCCCTGCTGAATTCGTGTAAACCCTCCCAACGAGCATTAGCAAATTTCCACACACCGCCCTCCTCCCCCGCCCAGGATATTGGTACCTCTCTGGTTCAGGTGGAGACCATCCTGTTTTCTCCAAATGATGTTGTTAGTGCTTATGTGGACTACCTTGGGGGCTGCTACACCTCCCCCTCAAGGTTCCCAAAAACATGATCCGAGACATCCCAAACCTTGGCACCTGCAAGGCATCACACCAACTGTGAGTCTCTCTCCATTGGAACCTCCAATCTGTCCTCCTAGCTATGGAGTCCCCAGTTACTAACGCTCTGCTCATCTCCCCGCTTCCCTTCTGAGCAACAGGAACAGACTCTGTGCCAGGGATCTGTTCCCCATGACTTACCCTTGGTAAGTCGTCCCCCCAACAGTATCCGAAATTTTATACTTGTTATTGAGGGGAATGGCCACAGGAGTTACCTGCACTGTCTGCCTGGTCCATTTTCATCCCCTGAGAGTAATCCACCTGCCTCCTTCTTGTACCTGAGGTGCAGCTACTTCCCTGTAACTCCTCTCAATAACTCCCACCGCCTCCTGAATGATCCGAAGTTCATCCAGCTCCAGCCTCAGTTTCCTGACATGGTTTTCGAGATGCTGGAGTTGGGTGCACTTCCCGCAGATGTAGTCAGCAGGGACACTAGTGGTGACACTTACCTCCCACATTCTGCAGAAGGAACATTCAACTGCCCGAACCTCCATTCTCACTATTCTAAATTCCCAGAGAGACTATTGAAAAAGAAACAATAAAAGAAACGAGTGATCTGGACACGGTTGCAATGATGAGTGGTGTTTTGGGGTTATACAGATTCATGGAAGAGTACAGGTCCTGGTGAAGATTATATGGATAGGGAAGTGTGTTCTTATTACTTGTTTTCAGGGGTGGAGGGTGGAGCAGAGCTGTAAGTGTATAACTTAACTGACCATGGGGATTCACAGCCTTGTTTTCAGGGGTAGAGTGTGGAGCAGAGCTGTAAGTATATAACTAACTGACTGTGGGGATTCACGGCCTTGTTTTCAGGGTCAGAGGGTAACGCACAGTGAAAAGTAAATAACTAACTAATTGCGAGGAACACAGGGAGTAACTGAGAGCAAACTGAAAAGGTGGCGTCACAGGAGAACTGTGATCTGACTGGCGATAGAAAATCCGTCTGATATTTGAAAAAAAAGACTCTCCAAATTGAACTAGATTAACTAACCAGGGATAAACTAACTAATAAGTTAACTAACTCAGTAGAGATTGTGGGGCAGGTGATGTACTGTAGCTGTGTGCTGTGGGAGCTGGCTGATCCCAATGCGAGCTGCAGTCACCACATCTGCAGCAAGTGCTGTTTGCTGGAAGTACTCCAGCTCAGAGTTGATGAGCTGGAATCTGAGCTTCAAACACTGTGGCACATCTGGGTGAGGGCCTTGTTTGTGTGCTGCACACTACAGGACGAGCAGCGGGCTGGTAAGTGAACGTGGAAGTTGAACAGCAAGCTGTTGACCCCGGGAAAAATTGAGGAGCTCAAGAGGGACTAAGCAGGTTGGAGAACCGTGAAGCCCTTCTTTGAGTCCCCAGTGGACTGGTGGGAAACAGTAAAAGGGAACATCAAGAGGTTCTTCATCCTCAAAGGTGTTCAGGAGGCGAGAGAGAGGTGGGGAAAACAAACCTAGTTCCAGGAAAGTATGCAGAACCTGCTCCTGTTGCAGACGATGGGGGTCGATGTCACGGAGGACCTCAAGGAGGTGAAGGTCCAGCAAGCCTCGCTCTTTGCCTCCGAGGCCTCCAAGATAACCTTCCAATCCAGGGTCCACTCGGTGAAGCAGGATGAGACGTGCTCATGTTTCTTCTTCCAGAAGGTGCACAAGGAGAGCTCCGTGCTCAGCAGCCTGAAGGAAGAAGATGGCTCGATAACGTCATCTCAGGCTGACGTCATGAGGATCAGCAATTCCTTCTATGCCAGTCTGTATGACTCGAAGCCAACCGACAGCGCAGCCTCCCAGTCGTTCCTGTCCTCTATCACGGAGGTCTTAGACGACAGAACACGGGAGAGACTGGACCAGCCGTTATCTCTGGACGAGCTGACTAAGGCCCTCGAGTCCATCGAAAAGAATAAAACTCCCGGAAGCGACAGCTTACCGGTCGAGCTCTATTCTGCTCTGTGGGACTTGATTGGCCAGGACCTGCTGGAGGTGTATGTCAGTATGCTTCGGGCAGGTACCATGAGTGAATCCATGAGGAAAGACATCATCACCCTCATCTACGAGCGGAAGGGGGAGAGGGAGGAACTCAGAAATTGGAGACGAATCTCACTATTGAATGCGGATTACAAAATTCTGTCAAAGGTAATCACCAACCGGGTCAGGTCTGCTCTGGGGTCGGTGATTCACCCTGACCAAAC
>NW_025204412.1:7636-9393 GCF_004010195.1 Chiloscyllium plagiosum | reverse complement strand
TCCAGTCAGTCTGGGGACTTTGCTTTTGTGAGTGCGTGGTTGTACTCCAGTTAGTCTGGGAATTGTGCTCCAGTCAGTGTGGGGACTGTGTTCCTGTCAGTGTGGGGGCTGTGTTCCAGTCAGTGTGGGGGCTGTGTTCCAGTCAGTATGTGGACTGTGTTCCAGTCAGTGTGGGGACTGTGCTCCAGTCAGTGTGGGGACTGTGCTCCAGTCAGTTTGTGGACTGTGCTCCAGTCAGTGTGGGGACTGTGTTCCAGTCAGTGTGGGGACTGTGCTCCAGTTAGTGTGGGGGCTGTGTTCCAGTCAGTCTGGGGACTGTGTTCCAGTCAGTGTGGGGTCTCTGCTCCAGTCAGTGTGGGGGCTGTTTCCAGTCAGTGTGGGGACTGTGCTCCAGTCAGTGTGGGGACTGTGCTCCAGTCAGTGTGGGGACTGTGTTCCAGTCAGTGTGGGGACTGTGTTCCAGTCAGTTTGGGGTCTTTGCTCCAGTCAGTGTGGGGACTGTGCTCCAGTCTGTTTGGGGGCTCTGCTCCTGTCAGTGTGGGGGCTGTGTTCCAGTCAGTGTGGGGACTGTGCTGCAGTCAGTGTGGGGGCTGTGTTCCAGTCATTCTGGGGGACTGTGCTACAGTCAGTGTGGGGGTTGCGTTCCAGTCAGTGTGGGGGCTGTGCTCCAATCAGTGTGGGGGCAGTGGTCCAGTCAGTGTGGGGACTGTGTTCCAGTCAGTGTGAGGACTGTGCTCCAGTCAGTGTGGGACTGTGCTCCTGTTAATATGTGGTCGTGCTCCAGTCAATCTGTGGGCTGTGTTCCAGTCAGTGTGGTGTCTGTGTTCCTGTCAGTGTGGGTTCTGTGCTCCAGTCAGTCTGGGGGATGTGTTCCAGTCAGAGTGGGGTCTGTGCTCCAGTCAGTCTGGGGGATGTGTTCCAGTCAGAGTGGGGAATGTGTTCCAGTCAGTCTGGGGACTGTGCTTTGGTGAGTGCGTGGTTTTGCTCCAGTCAGTGTGGGGACTGTGCTCCAGTCAGTGTGGGGACTGTGCTCCATTTCGTGTGGGGTCTGTGTTCCAGTCAGTCTGGGGGCTGTGCTCCAGTCAGTGTGGGGACTGTGCTCCAGTCAGTCTGGGGGCTGTGCTCCAGTCAGTCTGGGGGCTGTGCTCCAGTCAGTGTGGGGACTGTGTTCCAGTCAGTGTGGGGACTGTGTTCCAGTCAGTGTGGGGACGGTGTTCCAGTCAGTGTGGGGGCTGTGTTTCAGTCAGTCTGGGGTCTGTGCTCCAGTCAGTCTGGGGACTGTATTCCAGTCAGTCTGGGGGCTGTGTTCCAGTCAGTTTGGGGACTGTGCTCCAGTCAGTATGGGGTCTCAGTTCCAGTCAGTGTGGGGACTGTGCTCCAGTTAGTGTGGGGGCTGTGTTGCAGTCAGTCTGGGGGCTGTGTTCCAGTCAGTGTAGGGACTGTGCTCCATTTCGTGTGGGGTCTGTGTTCCAGTCAGTCTGGGGGCTGTGCTCCAGTCAGTGTGGGGACTGTGCTCCAGTCAGTGTGGGGGCTGTGCCCAGTCAGTGTGGGGACTGTGTTCCAGTCAGTGTGGGGACTGTGCCCAGTCAGTGTGGGGGCTGTGTTCCAGTCAGTGTGGGGACTGTGCCCAGTCAGTGTGGGGGCTGTGTTCCAGTCAGTGTGGGGGCTGTGCTCTAGTCAGTGTGGGGACTGTGTTCCAGTCAGTGCGAGGACTGTGCTCCTGTCAGTGTGGGGAGTGTGCTCCAGTCAGTGTGGGG
>NW_025204412.1:0-7421 GCF_004010195.1 Chiloscyllium plagiosum | reverse complement strand
CTGTGTTCCAGTCAGTGTGGGGACTGTGCTCCAGTTAGTGTGGGGGCTGTGTTGCAGTCAGTCTGGGGGCTGTGTTCCAGTCAGTGTGGGGACTGTGCTCCAGTTTGTGTGGGGGCTGTGTTGCAGTCAGTCTGGGGGCTGTGTTCCAGTCAGTGTGGGGACTGTGCTCCATTTCGTGTGGGGTCTGTGTTCCAGTCAGTCTGGGGGCTGTGCTCCAGCCAGTGTGGGGACTGTGCTCCAGTCAGTGTGGGGGCTGTGCTCCAGTCAGTCTGGGGGCTGTGTTCCAGTCAGTGTGGGGACTGTGCTCCAGTCAGTCTGGGCGCTGTGCTCCAGTCAGTCTGGGGCCTGTGCTCCAGTCAGTGTGAGGACTGTGTTCAAGTCAGTGTGCAAAATGAGCTTCATCTGTCTCGTGACTTGTTTTGCAACTATTCTAACATAGCAATAGCATTAATGTCCAAAGCAGGTCTGTATCACTTTTGAAATGGAGGGAATGGTCATCTCTTGGTGTCCACTGTCTCAATGTGCTATGCGGGCTGTCAATGTAATGGTGCAGTGTGGCTTCTCCCTGAGATGTGTGGGGCTCAATGGCATTCTGAAGAGAAATCATATCAGATTTAATCTGTTAACCCTGTTCCTCCATCTACGCTGCTGGCAGTCCTGCTGAGTGTCTCCAGCATCCTCTGTGTTTGTTTGGTTTAATAGCCTGTTTGTTATGGAGCAGCTGGCTGTGAGCCCACTGTGTCCTTTATTCAACACAAATCCAGAGACGCCATTCGGTTTGCATTACCGTTTATCATAAAGGCCTTGTCTTTTTTTTGAACTGTTTGTGAAGTGATGACTTTGAGGAAGGATATCTAGCTGAGAGGCCTCTAGGCTCTGTGGTAACTTTGCACCCCTGTAGCTGCAACACCGTGCATACTCCTATCAACAGGAGCTTGCAGACACTTGTAATATTTTGGATTACCCCTGCTTTAAAGAAAAAAACTGATCACGGAGCGTTCACCATGTCGAGGGATCCTCTAGTCTGTGACATCCTACCTTATGTCATTTGTTACATTCTGCCCTCTATCCCTGCTATAGCCCTGTGTAATGTTAGGATCCTACATTGTACTGTTGCAATGACTGTTCAGTCTCAGTGAGTGAGTTCCTGATACAAAGCCGCACAAATAAAGCTGACTGAGCTGAGGTGTGTGCTGTCATATGCTGGCCATGCCTAGCCTGACAATGGAAACTGCAGCCAGGGAAAAGACCCATAGCTCCTGCTCCCTGCAGGTACCAGCCACTATTCTCCATGGCTTCCAGTTATTGCCTGTGCTGCCCCCACAGTGGGACTGCTCAGGTCCCAGACCCTGCTGGGAGCAAGTGAGTACTGCAGATGCTGGAGATCAGAGTCGTGAGTGTGGTGCTGGAAAAGCACAGCAGGTCGGACAGCATCCGAGGAGCAGGAGAATCGACAGTTCAAGCATAAGCTCTTCATCATACCATGTTGTAGAACTGACAGGAGACAGTGGATTTAAACGTTCTCTTTGACTGCCCCATTCAAATCTAGGTGCATGGATCCCAGAAGATGGTGTACAGATACACACATTGTTGAAGTGGTGAGACAGTCAAAGATCTCCTGAGGGATTGCATCAGTTCTTTGTTCTTAATTCAGCTGCTATTGGCAGGAGGGCCACTGGATGAAGGGAAGTGGAGAGGATTGAAAGGATGATCTGATGGAGTCTGTCTGTCACTCCTCCTGACTGTGAGGGTTACCTGTTGGCAGCTTCCTATTTCCTTAAGCGTTAGGTGCCTCATCCTCCTCTTGCCTTACCACTGATGCTGAGTACCCATGGTTCGAGTGATGGAGTGCAGTTTTGAGCACATCTCCAGCAGCCACTGAGCTTTGTGCTGGACCTGGGTCCCGAAAGTGGCTGTCACCCTTTCAATACCCAGCAGCCAAGCCCTCACATGTTTCTCTTTCTCCATGGACCTGTGCGAGTAACAGGCTCACCAGATTTTGTCCCAGAGACCAATCTAGATAGAGTATTCATTGAGTTAATATTTTCTGTGCCCATGACTGGCATATGTGGACCTGTGCCAGAGCATCCTGTGAGAGTTCATAGGACGCATCCTCAGAAGAGGTGACGATGGGCTGCTGTGCCCACTTTTGTTTGGTTGTCCTGTCATTGAATGCTTGTAGCTGTGGAAACAAACAGAGAGGGAGCATCTGTGAAGATGCTCTCATCTTTCCAACGAGGAATATATGAAACTGGCTGAACATCGACAATATTGCGCTATGACCTCTTCTGCCATGTCGGTCTCTCCATTTGTGCAGTACCAGACTATTCTTCCTCCTCAGAGAAAGTGAGGACTGCAGATGCTGAAGCTCAGAGTCCAGAGTGTGGTGCTGGAAAAGAACAGCAGGTCAGGCAGCATCCGAGGAGCAGGAGAATCGAATTTCGGGCATAAGCCCTTTATCAGCCCTTCATATTCTTTCTCCTCACCAATCAACAGAAATGCCTTCACCTTGTAGGTGTAGAGAATATGGAGGGCAGTAACTATTGTAGTGGCTCATTGTTTGTGAGCTTGTCCTACAGTGAGAGGGACAGAAGGATCGACTGTGATAGGAATGGATGCTTGAGCACTGGATGAGGGTGTCTAACCCTGTTGGATGACGGGTCCTCTGCAGTAGGAAGTGCAGTGCCTTGGAAGTGTTGGAACATTGGCAACATAGTCCTTCAGTGTACATCATGCACAGCATGGTGAGGTTGACAGGCCTATGTGCCATGGCTGTTTGCATAAGGAGCCTATGCCATGCCCTCCTGACTCGGCTGGCTCCAAGGCAAGGTTAAACATGGCCTTCCCTCCAAGCGCAGCATTGACTTTCAGTTTCAGAAGTCACTGACGTACATGGACCCCAGAAGACCCAGAAAGAGAACTGTAGGGAACGCTGATCGTGACACCAATCACCTTTCCCATCTTGTTCCATTTCTCTATGCTATTTTTTCTTTCCTTCTCCATCCCGTAGGAAAAGAGTGATTCCTGAAATGCTTGGAGGAGGTTTGGCAAGGGGGAAGGGAAGATGCGCTGGGGAGGGAAAGAATTTTGGCTGAGAATTCTCATTCTGTAAATTTATCCTGCCTTATTGTGGACATTGTTGAGCAAGGCTTAAAGAAGCTTGAAAAAGCCTGGCTGTTCCAGACTCTGTAGCTGTCCTCCACCTTGCGCGTAACAGGTTTTTCAAAACATGTGCTCCCTATTATTAGAGTCATAGAGATGTTCAGCACGGAAACAGACCCTTCAGTCCAACTCATCCATGCTGACCAGATATCCTAACCTAATCTAGTCCGGATTTGGAGATGCCGGTGTTGGACTGGGGTGTACAAAGTTAAAAATCACACAAGGTTAAAAATCACGCTCCGCCGCTCCGAAAGCTAGTGTGCTTCCAATTAAACCTGTTGGACTATAACCTGGTGTTGTGTGATTTTTAACTAATCTAGTCCCATTTGCCAGCACACAGCCCATATCGCTCCAAACCCTTCCGATTCATTTCTCCATCCACATGCCTTTTAAATGCTGTAATTGTACTAGCCTCCACCACATCCATGCATGTACCACCCTCTGTGTGAAAAAGTTGCCCCTGAGGTCTCTTTTGTATCTTTCCCCTCTCACCCTAAACCTATGTTCTCTAGTTCTGGACTCCCCCACCCCAGGGAAAATATCTTGTCTATATATCCTATCCATGCCCCCCATGATTTTATAAACTGCTGTAAGGTCACCCCTCAGCCTCTGATGCTCCAGGGAAAACAGCCCCAGCCTGTTCAGCCTCTCCCAGAGCACAAATCCTCCAACCCTGGCAACATTCGTGTAAATCTTTTCTGAACCCTTTCAAGTTTCACAACATTCTTCCGATAGGAAGGAGACCAGAATTGCACACAATATTCCGAAAATGGCTGAAGCAATGTCCTGTACAGCTGCAACATGACCTCCCAACTCCTGTACTCAGTGATCTGACCAATAAAGGAAAGCATGTCAAACGCCTACTTCATTATCCTCCCTACCTGTGACTCTACTTTCAAGGAGCTATGAACCTGCACTCCAAGGTCTCTTCGTTCAGCAACACTCCCTAGGACCTTACTATTAAGTGTCGAAGTCCTGCTAAGATTTGCCTTCCCAAAATGCACCACCTCGCACTTATCTAAATTAAACTCCATCTGCCACTCCTCAGCCCATTGGCCCATCTGATCAAAATGCCATTGTACTCTGAGGTAACCTTCTCTACTGTCCACGACACCTCCGATTTTGGTGTCATCTGCAAACTTACCAACTATACCTCCAATGTTCACAACCAAATCCCTTTGCTCTGGTAATGTCACTGCAGTCCTACCAGGCCAAAAGGTTGCTCTCTTGAGTGAATGTTGGGGGGGAGCAGAAGAACAATGGGGTGGAGGTGGGATGGTGGTTTAACCTGAAGGTCACCATGTGTCAGCTGAGCAGAGAGATCAAGGAAGAGTGTTATTCATGGCAAGCTCTGCAGCACAAACCAGTCATCCAGCCAACTGAGCTAACCAACCAGCTTTGCTCTGGATTCTTCCACCAGAGGAAATGGCATCAGGGCACTTACTTTATTAAGGTCATCATTCTGAACACCTCAACTAGATTGCCTTTTAACCCCGTAAACTCAAGTGAATGCAACCAGGTTTCTGCAACTCACAGTAAGAGGAAACTGGTAAACCCTGCACTGTGCTAGCGGCTGTGTGGCCTGGAACACTTGGAGTTAGTTTCCCATTGAAATCTCACAGTGGGAGTGAATGTGTGCAGAGGCTACCCACTAGGATTAACTATAATCCCAATTAAAAATACAGAAGTATGAAAATAGTAACAAAACCACAAAGTGCTTGAGAAAGTGATTGGGTCTGGCAGCCTCTGTAGAGAGAGAAAGCAGGAGAGAGACAGAACCAGTTCCCAGGAACATGAACTCTGTGTTTCTCTCTCTCACCCCAGATGCTGCCAGAGCTGTTGAGTTTCTCCAGCACTAGAGTGGCTTTATTTCCACTCGCAGTAATTGGCTTCTGATTCAGTGAAGTCTTGTAGCGGAGTCAGGATGAGTGGGACACCTCCCAGTGCTGCAGATGGGTCTCTCACCAAAAGAATGGAGCATTAAAAAAAACACAATGCCTGTGAGAAACAATGAACTCAACAAATTGAAGGCTGTTCGCCAAACTTTTCTGGACAGGCATTACAAAAGAAAGAGCTGCCATGCATTGGCCGGGAAACGAACCCAGGTTTCTTACGTGGGAGGCCAGAATTCTACCACTGAACTGGCCTGGTGTAACAGCAATGAGGTCGATCTTGTTAGCAAAAGGCCACAAGATTACGTGATGAATAAAGTAATGTTGAGCTGTATGACTGGAGTTCAGTTACAGATCTACAATGTTCATGACATTAAAATAGAATTCCTGCCAAATATGTTGATTTTCCATAAATATCCACTATGCTTTTGACTGGCTACTACACTTCTAGTCATATCATTATCTTGAAGAATGAAAATGTTTTAGGATCAGGAAAAATATGAGGCCATTTAACTTATTTTGCTTGTGCTGACTCTTTGAAAGAACTTTCTAATTAGTCCCATTGCCCTGCTCATTCCCTAAGGTCCTCATAATGCTTTCCTTCCTTCAAGTCTTTTATTCATCTTGGCTGAACTTTCTCCATATCTTTTCTTCATGTTGAACTGAAATTGAATTGAATAAACTTGACTTTTGTTACAGGGAAACTGCAGTGGCACTCTTACAGAATTCAAAATACATAAGCATGAAATGACACAGACTTTGAATAATACAGTTTAGGACAGTAATTAATTATATTCATGTGGTTCAAATATAAACCACAGTCTCTATTTCGTGAGATATTAGGCTGTTGAATACCCACAACCTCCAATTAGTACTATGTCTCCCATCTTATAAGTTGTGCATGGCATTACACCATTCTTATTAAAGGCCAATTCATAATACATAGGGAAATAATTAATCAGAGGGTGGTATGTTGACTTCTCACTTCTGCCCAGTTCAATAAGATAGCATGCACTGATTTAAATAAATAAGTTGGACATTGAAATGAATTATCCTTCTTTATTCCTTCCAGTTATTGAATTTGGTTGCTAAAAATATTTTGATTATCTATAAATTTTCCACACTGGTAATTATATCATGAATAATAAATGCTTTCGCCCTGTATCTCAAGGAACAGATGTAAAATGCTTCAGTACACATAAATCAACATTGAGTGATGGAAACGAGGTGCTGACCCGGAATTTGATGGGATGGAACATCTTACTGCACACCCCGTTATCTGGACATTTCACTGCAATTTTCAGCTGGGAAAAAAACCATTCCTTTCTAATGTGAGATGGTAATAGTGCAGTAAAGACAATGGGACATCTGGATCCTTTGTCAATGATATGGCCAACAGTGTATCTATGTAAACAGTGAGAGTTAAAAGTTCAGAGAGAAACAGAGGAATAAAGGATAAGATAAAAAGGATCAGTTAGTGTCAAGCCAGCTACAGAAAGATTGGATTAAATGACAGAGTGGAAAGAAGATTTAAAGGGAAAGTAAGGAAGCAAGCTTAAAATGTTAAAAAAAATTACATTTAAAAAAAGTCCCTTCAAGCTTGAGACCATGCAGTTTAGAGTCTCCCATTGTTAGCCACCCTCAGTCTCCATTAATAGCTATTCACCCCCCTGGCCAGATCATTATCCACTCACTTGTCTGTCCAAGTGTTCTTCTCTCTCTTTGGGCTCTATCCCCACCGATTGTATATTCTTTATCCCCTCGCCCCACACTACCTTCTGTACATTTTCCTAGCTACCAGCAATTCTGAGGAAGGATCACTCAACCCAAAATGTTCACTCTGATTTCTCTCTGCAGAAGCTGCCAGACCTGCTGAGCTTTTCCAGTAATTTTTGTTTTTGTTACCCTACAATGTAAATTATTCCATTCCTGGGTTCGCAATTTGGAGTGGTTTCATTCTAGGCAGTAAAAGGATGGTCACACTTTAAGTTTTACGTCCAACTCTCTGAGTTTAATGGGCAATTAATCTGAACATTAAACAATTTCATAACATTGACAGAAAGATTGAGAGCATGTTGTGAGGCAAATGGAAGACCGGTACAAATTGTCTCGCAACTTGTGAACGTTCCAAATCTATAGGAGAATTCCTCAGCATCAGCTATTGGTCTGTTTGTACAGGCAGCCCCTGATTTATGAACAGCTGACTCCTGAATGCTTATATTTACCTTGGGTCCGACATTAATGTTAACTTTAAAGATGTGAACCTTGCCTTGTACTTTATAAATAGCTACTTATGCTATACTGCATTGTGCTCAGACCTGTGTGCAAATCAACTTATGGAACTACTCAGGAATGGGACCCATTCAT
>NW_025204411.1:5006-9391 GCF_004010195.1 Chiloscyllium plagiosum | reverse complement strand
TCTATACCTTTCTGGATACAACAACCATCTTCATTCATAACCACTCTACCAATCTTGGTTTCATCTGCAAATTTGCACAATATTCCCCCCACATTTTCATCTATATCATAGTGTACATAACAAATGATCAGGGCCCCTGTACTGATCCTTGCAGTATACTGCTGTAGACTGACCTTCGGTCACTCAAGCAGCCTTCTACAACTACCCTTTCTGTCCTATTACTAAGCTTTTTTCTGATCCATCTTGCCAAGTTTCCCTCAATTCCATGTGCTTTAACCTTCTCAATCCATCTACATTATGGGAATTTATCAAAAGTTTCGCTGAATTATCTGAACCTCCCTCTTCTATACACTTGATCATGTTTTCAAAAGTTTGTCACAAATTTGTGACGCAAGACCTCCCTCTGACAAAGCCAAGCCAATTCTCCTTAATTAACCTACGCCCTCCCTAGTGGATATTAATGCGCTTATTCAGAATTTTCTCAAATTGTTTCCCTAGCTCTGATGTGGCACTTGACAGTCTATAATTTCCTGGTTCAATTCTTAAAAAGGTGAATGAGATTATCCGTCCTCCAGTCCTCTGGCACCTCTATCATGGCTAGAGAGGAATTAAAAACTTGTGTCAGAGCCCCTGCAATTTCCTACCTTGCCTCCCATTGCAGCTTGAAATGCAATTCATCCAGGCCAAGTGATTTGTCTGATTTTAAGACCAACATAGCCTCCAATAGCTCCCTATTTCCTGTATCAGACTGTGCAAGTTCTTCATTGTCCCTTTCCTTAAATTCTACGCCAAACTTTCTCTTTACCAATGCGAAGATGAAGTGAAAGTATTCATTCAACACACTTCCAATATCCTGTGGCTTTGTAATTGTGGGTATGTTCGCCGAACTGGGAAGTTAATTTGCAGGCATTTCGCCCCCTGTATAGGTGACATCTTTGGAGTGCTTTGGAGCTTTGGAGCCTCCTGTGAAGTGTTGCTGTATTGTGCCTTTTGGGATTTATTTGTTTCCATTCCGGCTGCTTCTGGTTGCCGGTTTCTGGTTGTTCATTGTGGTGGCTGGGATATTGGGTCTCGGTCTATGGAGTCCGTGGATGAGCGCCAGGCTTCTAGAACATGTCTGGCTGTCCTCTGTTTAGCTTGCACGAGGAAGTTGAACAGTTCATCCACTTCACCAACACCTTCCACCCCAGACAGCGCAATCAAAAGTTTCGCTGAATTATCTGAACCTCCCTCTTCTATACACTTGATCATGTTTTCAAAAGTTTGTCACAAATTTGTGACGCAAGACCTCCCTCTGACAAAGCCAAGCCAATTCTCCTTAATTAACCTACGCCCTCCCTAGTGGATGTTAATGTGCTTATTCAGAATTTTCACAAATTGTTTCCCTAACTCTGATGTGGCACTTGACAGTCTATAATTTCCTGGTTCAATTCTTAAAAAGGTGAACGAGATTATCCGTCCTCCAGTCCTCTGGCACCTCTATCATGGCTAGAGAGGAATTAAAAACTTGTGTCAGAGCCCCTGCAATTTCCTACCTTGCCTCCCATTGCAGCTTGAAATGCAATTCATCCAGGCCAAGTGATTTGTCTGATTTTAAGATCAACATAGCCTCCAAAAGCTCCCTATTTCCTGTGTCAGACTGTGCAAGTTCTTCATTGTCCCTTTCCTTAAATTCTACACCAAACTTTCTCTTTACCAATGTGAAGATGAAGTGAAAGTATTCATTCAACACACTTCCAATATCCTGTGACATTGTAATTGTGGGTATGTTCGCCGAGCTGGGAAGTTCATTTGCAGGCATTTCGTCCCCTGTCTAGGTGACAATGGGTATGTTCGCCGAGCTGGGAAGTTCATTTGCAGGCATTTCATCCCCTATCTAGGTGACATCTTCAGTGCTTTGGAGCCTCCTGTGAAGTGTTGCTGTATTGTGCCTTTTGGGATTTATTTGTTTCCGTTCTGGCTGCTTCTGGTTGCCGGTTTCTGGTTGTTCGTTGTGGGGGCTGAGATATTGGGTCTCGGTCTATGGAGTCCGTGGATGAGCGCCAGGCTTCTAGAACATGTCTGGCTGTCCTCTTTAGCTTGTCCTATGATGATTGTATTGTCCCAGATGAGTTTGTGGTCCTTGTCATCTGTGTGTGTGGCTACTAGGGGCAACTGGTTGTGGCGCTTAGTGGCCAGTTGGTGCTCATGGCTGCAGATTGCTACTTGTCTGCATGTTTTTTCGATATAGTGTTTGGTGCAGTATTTACATGGAATCTTGTAAATTATGTTTGTCTTGCATATGATGGGTATTGGGTCTTTTGTCCTGATGAGTTGTTGTCCGAGCACGGCTGTCAGTTCATGGGTTGCCATAAATCCCAGTGTTTGGAGAAGTCTGGCTGTCAGTTCCATGAAGGTTTTTATGTAAACATGCGTGACTAGTGGGTTACGTCGTAACGTATCCTCGTCACATTGGTTGTCTGTTAGGCCTCTGTGGGTGAAGTTGCAGGGATATCCGTTCTTAGCAAATACTCCATAGAGATGTTCTCCTTGCCTTTGTAGGCCGGGAGTGCTGCGGTGTGTTGTCGACCTTTTGAACAAGGTCCAAATGTAGCTTCTCTTGTGTGTGTGTGTATGTGGTTGTTGTTGTAGTGCAGGACCAGGTTGGTGAGTGTGGCTTTCCTGTACCCTTTTTTGATGCATTCTGTGTTCTTTCTACCATCATATCCAGGAATGTGGGCAAAAGAAAGGGCTATCAGATCCTGCTTTACTTTAGTAAAATCTGCCTTCCCTAATCCAAAGCCATCTCTTGCAGGTTAACTTTATTCTTGTCCAGCACAAATTTGAACGTATGGTGTTGTGGTCACTGTCTCCGAAATGCGCCCCCACTGCCACGTCAAACATTTGTCTGTCTTCTTTCCCCAGAAGCAGATCTAGAATCACACCATGCCTTGGATGCACTGATACAAAAAACTCCCCTGGGTACATTTAAAGAAAATCCACTCTCTCTGAATGCTTGACACTCGGACTATGCCAATTTATTTTGGGAAAGTTGAAGTCCCCCAGTATAATTATCCAATTACTCCTGTTATTCGCCTCTGTAAACAGTCTACATATTTGCTAATCTATTTCCTGCTGACTCCTTGGCGGCCGGTAATACACTCGCAGTAAAGCAGCTGTCCTCTTAATATTTCTAAGTTGGATGCACAAATCCTCTTTTGAGGACCCTTCAAAGATATAATCTTTCTTTATTGCAATAAGCGACTCTTTCGTTAATACTGCTACATTAACCCACATTTTACATCCCCCTCTGTCTTGCTTCATGATTCAATGCCCAAAATCTTGAGTTGACATCCAGCCCTTTCCTCAACCATGTTTCTGTGACAGCAAAGATATCATGCTGCCATGTGTCAATCTATGCTGTTAACTCAGCAGTCCTATTAATCTCCGAGCATTGAAGTAAAGAGCATTCAGCCTTGCCTTTCTCGCTTAACACTCTACATAGCTGAACTTACCATGACTTGCTTCCTTTGCTGTTGCATGAAGTGTCTTTGCTTCATCGATATTCTGTAACCCCTTCTCCTGCCAGATGAGATTAAACTTCTTGCAACAGCACTAGCAAACCTACATGCCAGAATGTTGGTGCCTTTGTGGTTCAGGTAGAGCTTTTTAATCAACAGCCTTGTTACTTAAATTCTGAATGCAAAACCTCATTCCTCACTTTGCCCATATCATTGGTACAAATGTGTGCAAAATCTTCTAATGCATCACCCTCCCCTCTTTCAGGATGCTCTCCAGCCAATCAGTGACATCCCTGGCTCTGGCATAAATGAGGCAATACACCATCCTGGAGTCACATCTTCGGCCAGATAATCGCCTGTTTGCTTGTCTGACTCTAGAATCCTTGTTGATCTTCCTTTCTTCTTTCTTCCCCTGTGTACAGTCAAGCTGTTTGTAATGCCAGAAGCCTGTCTCTGACTACATTCCTTTGAGATACAAGCATCACATCAGCATACAAACTGGAATATCGGTTAGTCAGTAAGAGACTCCTACACTACCTACCTGTTCTTTCTGGTGGTGACCTACTCACTTTTTTTCCGCTGGCCTCTTGAGCTGCAGTGTAAATATGCCATCCATGTAACTTTTATTTTCAGGCATTGTTTTGAATAAGTATTTTTACTCTATTGTAAGAAATTTAAGTAATGTCAATCTTCAAAAACATGTACCAATACTCAAATATTCCACTGCACCCACTGTCAGAGACACCACCATCATCATCCCTGTCCCACTGGCAGGACTCCGTAGAGGTGGCAACAGGGCGGCACGGTGGCACAGTGGTTAGCACTGCTGCCTCACAGTGCCAGAGACCCGGGTTCAATTCCCGAATCAGGCGACTGACTGTGTGG
>NW_025204411.1:0-3866 GCF_004010195.1 Chiloscyllium plagiosum | reverse complement strand
AATGTTTTCAGCTGCTCTCGGAATTGTCTCTGTGTCACGGTGTATATACAAGTGTTTGTACAAGTACTGAGGAGCTGCAACAGGTATCCAATGGTACCTGCAGCTGGGGGAAGTGGAGAATAATGATGTGTGAATGCAATTCGTTGATAAAGGAAACATCCCATATAAGGGGTCCATAAAATAATGAAGCTGCCTGAGATAGCAAAGAGTAAAACAATGGATTTTCTGCGTTTGTCCATCTCTGGGTCATTGGGCTTCTCCCTATCAGTGTTATTCTGGAGTCTCTTACGGGCTTTGCTCGCTACTAAGATATATCTGATAGTCAGAGTGTTCAAAACAAGCAAAATAATGCATGGCAGTAAAGGGGATAGAAAGCGATGGATTGCACCATATAATATCCAGAAGATTGAAGTGTAATAATCTGGTTTTGTGATGCAAAACCATGGAAGATTATTGAAGATGTACTTGGATTGGAATTTCAAAAAACAGGGAATGCTTTCCAAATAGCTTAACACGGTGACTGTTCCAATAATCACGGCTGCAGTTTTCTCAGTGCAGTATTTGGTTTTAATCTTGTGGCAGCAAATAGCCACAAATCGATCAAAGGTGAAAGCAACAGTCAACCAAACAGAACTCATTGTGGTTGCAGGAATGAGCACGGTAATGAAACGACAGACATGAGTAATATCCAGGAAAGACACTGGGAAGTACATAATAAGCCACCTCAGCAGCACGTCAGAGATGACAACCAGGAAATCAGCCACCGCCATTGCTATCAGGTACTGTGTGATACATCCTGAGAGACCACAGTTCTTCCGAGAAAGGATCACAATCGCCAACAGGTTAACTGCAATAAATAAATCAAATGATGTGAATAGCTTTAATACATGAATGTGACCAGACCTTCTATTGAACCGTTGCAGTACATAATTGTTAATTACATCAGATTCTACAGTTTATTTTCTCAGGTAATGTGTTTAAAAAGTATTTTTTACTGTATTGTAAGAAATTGAAGTAATGTCAATCTTCAAAAACATGCATACATACTCAACTATTCCACTGCAGATACTGTCAGAGATGCCACCAACACCATTGCTGCCCCACTGGTAAGACAGACCAAACAGAGATGGCAAGATTGGTATACCGTCCAGAGGGAGATTTCCTTGATGTCCTCAACATTGACTCTGGGCCTCATAATATCAGATTTCACATGGGCAGGAAAGCCTCATGCTGTTTACCATGCACTATTCTCGCTCAGCTGATGAATAACGCAGAGAGAAAGTACTGAATGTACTTGAGCTGTTTGTCACCGACAGTTACGCAGTACTACAGGTCAAACTGCTGCGGTCGAAAAGGTAATCGCTACTGGTCTATGTCTACGGTGGGAAATGAAGGAACCGAGAAAAGGGAAAAATCATTCTTAACCCCATCCTTACCAGTCTGTTGGTTGTGAATATGTTGGTCCATGATGATATCTGTGTGAGTGACCACTGCACGGTCTTTCTGGCAAGGAAGTCACTCTGACACATGGCGAATGCTCTGCAACATTTTGTGTGGCACTAAAATGGTGCTGAATGGAACAGACTTCAAACAGTCCTGCAACTCAAGGCTGGGCATCCATGAGACACTGTGGCTCATCAGCAGCAGCAGGACTATACTCTTACATAATCTACAACCTTACTGCCCAGCATATCATTACCATCAAGCCAGGGATCAACCGTCTAGCGTATCCTGTAATGCATGTTGATTGACAATTCAAAAGCTCACTGGATGAATAGGAGGCTTCAAAATATCTTACTTTCTATGGTGAAAGAGCCCAGCCCATCAGTGCAATAGATAAATCCAAAGCATTCACAACAATATTTGGATAGAAATGCCAAGTGGATGATCTTGGCCTGTTTCAGTGGTCCCAGCATCACAGATGCCAGTCTTTACCCAATTTCAATCACTCCGCATGATATCCAGAAACAGTTGGAGGCACTGTATACTGCAAAGGATATGTGTCAAGACAACATCTCAGCAGTGGTCCTGAAGTCTTGTGCTTCTGAACGTAACCTCATCCAGGAAATTCCAGTTCAGCTACAACACTGGCATCTACCTGACAATGTGGAAAATAGCCCGGTTGTCTTCTGTACATAAAAGGCAGATCAAATCCAACCTGATCAATCACTGCTCTGTCAGTCTACTCTCAATCATCAGTAAAGTGTTAGACATCATCAATAGTGCCATGAAGTAGCATTATTCAGCAATAATCCCTGGCAACACCCACTGATGCCCAGTTTGGGTGTTGCCAGGGCTACTCAGTTCCTGAACTCAATCTAACCTAGCTTCAAAACTGGATAAGAGAGCTGAATTCCAGAGGTGGGGTGAGAGTGATAGCCTTTGACATCAAAGGTTGCATTGGAGTGAATATGGCATCAAAGACACAAGCAAAATTGGAATTAATGTGTATCAAATTCTTCACTGGTTAGACTTATACATGAGACACAGGAAAATGGTTGTTGGTGTTGGAGGTCAGTCATCTCAGCTGCACAACATCTCTGAAGGAGTTCCTTAGGGTAGTCTTCTTGGCCTAAGCATCTTTCAGCTACTTTACCAATGCCCTTCCCTTAAGGTCAGAAGTGGGGATGTTCACCAATCATTGCACAATGTTCAGCACCATTCATGACTCCTCAGACACTAAAGCTGTCTCTCTTCAAATGCACAAGACCTGAACAATATCCAGGCTTGGGCTAACAAATGGAAGAAGGGCCTGTGCCCGAAACGTCGAATCTCCTGTTCCCTGGATGCTGCCTGACCTGCTGTGCTGTTCCAGCAATAAAGTTTCAACTAACAAATGGAAAGCAAACTTAGCAATACACAATGGCCACCTCCAATTACAGATCATTTAAAGCACCACCCCATTACATTCAATCACGTTACCATCGCTGCATTCCTTATTATGAATGTCCTTGGAATAACTATTGACCAAAAACTCAATTAGATTCACTGTGTAAATACTATGGCTACAAGAGCAAATCAGATTCGAAGAATCCTGCAAGGACTAACCCACCACCTGCCTCCCAAAGCCTGTCCACAATCTACAATGCTCAATTCACAAGTGTGATAGAATGCCCTTTCACTTGCCCATATATGGTTGCAGTTCCAACAACACTCAAGAGGTATGATACCATCCAGGACAAAGCAGCAACCTTGTTTGACACCACATCCACAAGCATTCACTCCCTCCCTACTACCAGCAATTTGTAGTTGTAGTTTGTACTGTCCTCAGGAGGCACCACAGAAATTTGCCCAAGACCCTTAAATCGCACTGTCCAAACTTATGACTACTTCCATCGAGAGCAACCTACTGGAACATGGGAATGCCAGCATCTGCACGTTCTCCACTAAGCCAGTTACTATCTTGATTTGGAAAGATATCTCTGTTCCTTCACTGTGGATGGATCAAAATCTTTCTGCCTGAATTGTGGGTTTACCTATAGCACATGCACTGCAATGGTTGAAGATGGCAGCTCACCACCACCTTCTCAAGGGCAAACTAATAATGTGCAATAAATGCAGGCCCAACAAGCAACATCAAAGTCCTATCAGAGAACAAAGAAATGTTAAATCCTTTGTCTAAGACTAAAGTACAGAGTTGCGATTCAGCACTTGAGTCTGGAGACTTTGGATACAATCATGGCTAAGTCGGTTGTGGTATTAACTTTAATAATCTGTGGGACCCAAAAGCAGGAATTTTGAATCAGTGGATGTTGCTTTTCTGCATAACCAACCGCAAACACTGAAATAATTACCAAGGATCACTGAATTATGAGCTCAATCATGTTTCTTTATCATTCAAGTCCACCAATCATTTGCTATATAGA
>NW_025204410.1:9057-9389 GCF_004010195.1 Chiloscyllium plagiosum | reverse complement strand
AAGCAATTTATAAAAATGACAAGCAGCAGTGGTACCAAAACAGATCCTTGTGGATCACCACTAGTAACTGGACTACAGACCGAATAATTTCACTCCACCGACTTTAGTGTTGTCTGCAAATTTACTAATCCATCCACCGATGCCTGCATCTAAGCAATTTATAAGAATGACAAGCAGCAGTGGTCCCAAAACAGATCCTTGTGGATCACCACTAGTAACTGGACTACAGACGGAATAATTTCAATCAAACACCACTTACTGCCTTCTTTCAGAAAGCCAGTTTCTAATCCAAACTGCTGAATTACCCTCAAATCCATGTCTCTGCATTTTCT
>NW_025204410.1:5342-8430 GCF_004010195.1 Chiloscyllium plagiosum | reverse complement strand
TGGACTTGTTGGGCCAAAGGGCCTGTTTCCACACTGTAGGGAATCTAAAAAAAAGCTTCCCAGATTTGATGGAGTGACACTATCAGTGAGATATAAGAGTGTCCTCTGTCCTCAGCCCAGCAGTTTTTAAGTGCTTCATAAATAGCCATCCAACTATCATAAACTCACAAGTGCGGGTGTTCCGCAATGATTGCACAATGATCTCGATTTGACAATGTTCGCGATTATGCATGTATGCAAAACGTGCAATCGTGTGCACAAAAGTGACATGTGACATCTGCATTACACACGATACAGAACTGAACCATCATCCACTACCAATATCCCGGGAATTAATGTTAACCAGAACTGGACTGACTGGATGAACTAATTCCCCATGGCTGTGAAGGGTTTATCTCTGAAACGTCGACTCTACTGCACCTTGGATGCTGTCTGACCTGCTGTGCTTTTCCAGCGCGCCACATTTTGACCTATATACATTCATTGGTAACAACAAAATGTCAGGGGCGAGGAACTCGGCCGGAATAACTTGCATCATGATTTTCAAAAGCCTGTTGAATATGTGTTGAATACACAAGTTGAATATGTGTGTTAATACACAATTCCCCCATTTGTCTGGCTGAATGCAGATTCACTCCTCATCCACTGACACACAGTCGCAGCAGTGCCTGCCATCTCCGTGGTAATCTGCAGAAATTTAACAAGGCTCCTTACGAAGTTCCTCTGAAACCGCGACCACCATAACTGGACAAGGGCAGCAGATATATAGAAGTTCCATTCCAAGCCACCCAAGACCCTGATTTGGAAATGCATTGCTGTTCTTTCAACTTCACTCACTCATGACCGACAGCACATGCAGCGGCTGAACGTGTCAGCTCAACCCCACTTTCTCAGGGAAAACAATGGACAGGTAGTAAATACTGGCCAAAGACCTTACATGAATAAATCAGAATGAAAAATGTTGCCTAAACATAATCTATACTGGACTCTGGGTTTTGGTTTTTGTGAGCGGAGGATGGTTGGGTCCAGTCAGTGCCTTGCCTGTAGTGAATTGCTAAAGTAATATTCTGTTTGAAACAATCTGTCAATTGTTCACAGGCATGGTTTGCATAGTAAGCATCACACAGACACTGACATTCACATGTCATATTGACTGGCATGGAGGCTCACTGGTGAGCACTGCTGCCTCACAGCACCGGTGTCCCAGGTTCAATTCCTGCCTTGGGGACTGTTTGTGTGGACTTTGCACGTTCGTCCTGTGTCTGCGTGGGTTTCCTCCCAAAATCCAAAAATGTGCAGGTCAGGTGAATGTGCCATGCTAAATTGTCCATCGTGTTTATTGCATGAGTCAGAGGGAGATGGGTCTGGCTGGGTTGCTCTTCGGAGAGTCGGTGTGGACTTTTTGGGCAAAAGGGCTTGTTTGCACACTGTAGGTAATCTAATCTAATTTTAATGAGTTGTGAAATGTATAGAATCATTTGAAAATACATTTGTATGCGACTGGAGAATGTTCAAACACCAGTGGTGCTGTTGCGTGAAAATGTTTGTGTGACTACACACAATATTAGTACAAGCAAAATGTTTGTATATTTTCAAAGTCCTTGCACTTAAGAATAATTTACTCATGGGTGTTAAAGTCCCTTACTGTGATTTGTAGACGACTTTTATCATGTTATCGTCATAAAACGTATTGAGGGATTGTGTGAATAACTGTCCAGCTCCAGTTTGAAAGCAGCTTGGACAGATTTTGGAGATGGTCACACAGAGGTCGTGGTGAGGCTCAGTGGCACTGTGTCTTAATTGATGTTTTTTTCAATGCTATTTTCAACAGCTTTGCTGACTGCAAGATGATATGTTGGAAGCTGCGTAATAGCATTACTGAACAGATTAATATTCAAATATCTACCCGAAGGAGCTGAATGGGGACTTAGTTAGCTCAATCAGGTGGCTGTCTAGTTTATCTTACAGGTTAATACCAAGAGTGTGAGTTCAATTCCTGCATTAACTGAGATAACTATAAGGAAAGTCCTAAATAACCTTTCCCTTTCTTGAGGCATGATGAGTATCCAGTTAAACTGCCACCAGAGGTCTCTGTCAAACGAAAGAACAACCCGATTAACCCAGAAGAGGATGGTGCCTTACTTTTCCATTTCCCAAACCCACCAAACCCTAACACCTTCTTTTGTACAACGTATATCTTAAACCAGTGCAGTTTTCTCTGTATTCCTAGTTGCTCTTAATTCTTGATGCCACAGTTGGTCAAACGCAATTATGATGATGTTAAGTGCAGTGACTCTTGCCTCACCTCTAGAATACAGCTGTGTGTTTTCTTGTTGTCTGTCCTTAACTCAATGCTTCAATCAGGTCACAGGATGAGTGGCCCTGGCAGAACACACACTGCGTTTCAGTGAGCAGGTTAGTGATGAGGAGTTCCTGATGATCTCAATGTACATGACATCTTCATCAGTTTATGAATGTGGATGAGGATAGGACAGTTGACGTGGGAAACATGGTAGGCTGTTGTAGAAAATGCAGAGACATGGATTTGAGGGTAATTCAGCAGTTTGGATTAGAAACTGCCTTTCTGAAAGAAGGCACTAAGTGGTGGTTGATGGAAAATATTCGGTCTGTAGTCCAGTTACTCGTGGTGAACCATAAGGATCTGTTTTGGGACCACAGCTGCTTGTCATTTTTTATAAATTGCTTAGACGCAGGCATAAGTGGATGGATTAGTAAATTTGCAGAAAACACTAAAGTCGGTGGAGCAGTGGACAGTTTGGAAGAATGTTATAGGTTGCAGGGGGAGATGGATCAACTGCAGAATTGAGCTGAGAGGTGGCAAATCGAGTTCAATGCAGATAAATGTGAGGTGATGCACTTTGTTAAGAATAACAGGAAGGCAGAGTACTGGGTCCATGGGAAGATTCTTGGAAGTGTGAATGTGCAGAGTGATTTTGGAGTCCATGTGCATAGATCTCTGAACGTTGCCACCTAGATGGATAGTGCTGTTAAGAAGGCATATGGTGTGTTAGGTTTCATTGGTACAGGGATTAAGTTCCGGAACCGCAATATCTTCTGCAACTATACA
>NW_025204410.1:0-3049 GCF_004010195.1 Chiloscyllium plagiosum | reverse complement strand
TAACTTCCTCCAATCGCTTTACCACTTACATCTCTCTGACACCCTCAGGCCCCTTTCGCCTTCCCTACCTTTCTAACAAACTTCAGGCCCTACATCTCTCCCAATCTCTGCCACAGCTTCCAGACCCTAAACCTCTCCCTATTTAAGTCACATCCTCCAGCCCCTACACCCATCGCTATCTCTTTAAACTCTTTCCTGCCCTTCCATTTCTCCCTATCTCTGTCACCTCTTAGAAGCTCCAGAACCCTCCCTATCTCTGTAATTTCTGCCAGCCAATATGACCCTCACGATGCACAAACTCCTTCAAGGCTGATCTCCTCCAGGTCCTACAAGCCTGCCTGCCGGTGTCACTTCCTTCAGCTACGACACCAATCCCTATCCCTTTCTGTCACCTTTACAAGTCCCTACACTCATACCTATCTCTCTCACCTTCTTCGTATCTCTTTCAGCTTTTCCAGCACCGACACTACTCCATATCTCTCTGACCTCCATGCCATCTCTGTCACTTTTCCAGCCCATAAAACACTCCATAACTCTCTCATTTCCTCCCTGTCTCTGTCAGTGTTTCCAGCCCCTCCCCAATTCCCTCGTTGTTTAACATCTCGCCCGTATACTCCCTCTGGATCATTGTCACTTCTTCCAGCCAGCACATCTCCCTTTTTAACTCAGGAAACTCTATTCCCTACACGCCTCCTTTTCTTTGTATCCAACTCCGACCCTTACAGCCTTTCCCTTCCTCCATAACCTCTCCATGCACTACACCTTCTCCCTATCTCCGTAAACTCCGCCAGACTTTACATCCTCTCCTTATCGCTGGAAACCCTTTCAACTCCGACACACCCTCCCTTTCACTAACACCCTCCAGCCCCTAAACTCCCGACCAATTTCTGTAACGCCCACCATCACCGTCAACAACTCCCTCTCTCTTTAAGCTCATCCAGCCCCTAAACATCCTCGCTATCTCGCATCCCCCTCCAGTGTCTCCACTACCTAGCTATCTCTGTAACCCACTCAAGCCCCCACACCCCCTCTCTATCTCTGCAACACCTTGCAGCCACCACACCATCCATCTCTATACCTCCCTCCGGCCCCACACCCCTATCGCAATAACTTCCTCCAGCTCCTACACAGCTCGCTATCTCTGTAACCCCCTTCAGCCCCTGCACCCCCTCTCTATCTCTGTAACCTCGTACGTCTACACCCCGCCACTTCTCTGAAACCTCTAGCCCCTACACCCCACTCCCTCGCATTTCTCTAACGTTTTTGGTTCATTGTCACAAAGCTGATCCTTTTTTTCTAAAATCTGTTCCCTTTCTGACAGAAACAGAACCTCTAGCCCCTACACCCCACTCCCTCCCATTTCTCTAACCTTTTCGGTTCATTGTCACAAAGCTGATCCTTTTTTTCTAAAATCTGTTCCCTTTCTGACAGAAACAGTGTCCTCGATGTTTTTCCTGGTGTCGTTTATAAATGTCGGGCTTCGAAACAACTGATTTGAAACAGAGATGGAAGGGTTTACTGAGTTGTCTTTTTGTTTATATGTGAACGGATGAAACTTTTTGGCAAAAGCTTTCATGCCTTATGACTGAACTGTACAATGAAAGGGGAATGGTCAGTCCGAAAAGCTGAAGTCTTGTTTGAGTTAGTTCAGCAATGGAGCTGTGTGAAAGCACGCTGGGAGACTCGCACTCTCCTTCTCCCTTTCTAACTTTGACTGGAAGTCTTTGTTTCATTTTGATTTTGTGTTTAAGGGGGTTTGTTTTTTGGACTGTTGTATATTTCAGGAACAGCATAATAAAGTCGAGTTTGGAAAGAAACTGTTCTTTAAACGGTTCTTTATGTTTCAATCCCCGTAACTTTGGGAATACACTTTTATATGTTTTAAACCTAATGTGAGGAATAATGAGATGATTTCAGCAGTAGCTCAGCGTTTAATTTTGCTTCAAACACCATCAGAAAATGTATAGATTACAATAATTCAACTGCAAATAAAGTAGTTTGAGTGAGAGACGAGAGAAAAGGAAACGGCCGCAGAAAACAACCCGTTTAAGTGAAGGTTAAAAGCAGAAAAGAAAGAAAAAACAACAAAGACCTTTCACAGAAGAGAAAGAAAAAAAGAGACACTTTTAACTTCAAAAACTGACGCTTTGAAAGGAAAATGCGCTTCAAAATATTGAGAAGAAGACTGAAGGCAACTCTAGTGAGGAAGAGAGTGGGGGTCAGCAAATCCATGGTGGCCGAAAATCTGATGGGAAACTGTTTATGTGTGTTCAATCACTGCGTAAATTCGATGGGAAGGATGCCGAGGCCTATGTTAACTTATTTGAAAGAATGGCGTAACAATGCAGTGGACAGTGACCACGTGGGCTTTGTTCATCCAAACAACACATGTAGATCGTGTTCATGAGGTCTTCGCATTGCGATCAGACGATGCATCTGCCGAGTTTGAGCAGGTGTCAAGTACGTATTAGCTTACACCAGAAGCCGATAGACAACGTTTCAGGAATCTAAGGAATATCTCTGGACAAACCTATACTGAGTTTGAAAGGATCGAACAGACTAATTTCAAGAGACGGATTAGAGTTTTAAAAATAGAGCAAACCTATGATGCACTTGGAGAAATAATTATTTTGGAGGAGTTCAAAAAATCCACTGCCTGAAAAGCGTGAACTCATGTGGAAGAGCAGACAGTTAAAATAGCAGAGTTGTCCTGGAGCTAAGATTATGGACATGCAACATACACAACCAATTTCATCTGCATCATCCTCGCTACGTGTGCTGATCCAAGTAAGAACAAGTATGACAAAAGTGCCTTGATTCTCAAAGGGTTTTACAGCATGAATATTGTTTAAAAAGCCACACCCAACCCCAGGCTTGAAGAGTTACCAACAAATGAAATGTTCACTGGTTTTATCTGCAAAGATGCAGCCAGATTTGCAGAGTGTATCCAACAGTCAATCTGTGATTTTCCAAGATTTATTTCAAACTCAGATCATTATAAATGTATCATTAAATCATTTTAGCTCATTGAACATATGTGGCAGCCCAC
>NW_025204409.1:2874-9388 GCF_004010195.1 Chiloscyllium plagiosum | reverse complement strand
AGAGATCATTACCTTTTTGGTTCTGCTTTCTAATTTTAGACTTGGCTGTTCATATCACTTAACAAAAACTCTGCCCTAGATTTCTCTATGTCGTTGTTGCGTACATTGACCACGACCAATGGATATTTGTCCTCGCACTCCACATTCATCTGCAGCCCAGATGCGATATCCCAAACCCGAGCACCAGGCCAGCAGCACATCCTTCAGGACTGTCGTTCCTGATCACAGTGAATAGCGTCTATGCCTCTAACCATAATCTTTCCAATGACAGCAATATTTATCTTCTTTTCCCCTCGAATGGTTTGCCAATTTCGGTGCTTCGGCCAACTGGCTCATACTCCCGGCAGACCCCATTTCCACCCACACAGGGATTAAATCTCTTGAGTCTCTTAGACAGAGACGGGGCTGAGGGTACTTAAACTCTACCTCCAGAGACCATCGCCCTGACTTATTTAAAGCCACCCTTGCAAGAGGATTCGCAGTAGGTTATGTTCAACTAGGAGAAAGTGAGGAATTCCAGATGCTGGAGACCAGAGTTGAAAAATGTGGTGCTGGAAAAACACAGCAGGCCAGGTAGTATCCGACGTCTGCTTCAGGACTTATGCCCGAAACGTCGATTCTCCTGCTCCTCGGATACGACCTGGCCCACTGTGTTTTTCCAGCACCACATGTTCCAACTCTGGTCTCCAGTATCTGGAGTCCTCACTTTCTCCTTGTTTAAAGCCACACCCGCGTTTCTCTGAATACTGGTTGAATTTGAGTTAGCTGATCTAAGGAGCGTGACTTTCTCCTGGATAACAACATCGAGGTAAAACACCCTCTCTCCGATATGTCACAAACTTTGAAGCTCCGACTCCAGCTCATCGAATCTTAGCTGGAATTCTTCCAGAAAACTACATTTGCTGTAGACATGATCACTGTGAGCTACAATCGGGTCCACCATCTCCCACATCATGCAGAAGCTACTCATTACCCGACCGTCCATACTTGTTTTATTTAACAGGTTTTCTATTTCATTTTTTATAAACAAACTGTTTTTGTAACTTTGGTTATGCAAGTTGAAAACAATAAATTAAGAAGATTCAATTTAATGCAGATTAAAATTGAGTGGACTGACTGTAAGCAAAACAAATCACAGTCCTCCTTGTATCAAACTTGCCGATTCTCTTCAGAAAGCATTCTGACAGTCTTGTCACATGGGACCTCTCCTTGACGAAGCCGTGCTGTCTCAGCCCTGTTTTATTATGCACCTCCAAGTACTTTGCAATCTTATTTTGAATAATGGTCACTTAAGTCCTACTAATTGCCGATGTCAGGCTTACCAGCGGAAGTTTTTTTTTGTACTTTGCCTTCCTTCCTTCAGCGGAAGTTTTTTTTTGTATTTTGCCTTCCTTCCTTTCACAGAGATTTTACATTTTCATTTTCTACTTCGCTGGGACTCTCTCGGAAGACAGTTTTCCCTGCAAATTCACAACCAGTGCCTTTATAATCTACTCTGCTCTATTCTTCAGAGCCTTGGTTTCTTATCCTTCCTGTCCGTGTTTTATCTATCGCCAATCATTGCAGCTTCCCTAGCACATTCTCGTCAGTGCAGATCACTGCACTCATTTCCAACCCTTGACTTTCTTGAAGTTCTGGAATGCGACTAGTGTCTCTGATTGTGAGGACTGATGCAAAGTACCTGTTTACTTCTTTCTTCTCCGTTTCTCTGGAGCCAGCCTCAATGGCCAGTGGTCCAATGCACACTCTTGCCTCTCTTCGTTTGATTTCTCGGAACAAAATTCCTGCAATCTCCTTTTCTATAGAGATCTAGCTTTAATGCTTCATATTCTCCACATTGTTTTGTTTTTCCCTTGTCCTCTGTTGCGTTAAAATTAAGTTTCCAAATCTTACACAGACTGAGTGAGAGTGTTCCAGTGAATTAAAAGCGCAAAACAAGCATGTAACTATACTCGTCGTGTATTGCATCATCACGTGGCACGGTGGGACAGGGACCGGGATTCAAATACATTCCCAGTTGAATGTCGGCGTGGAGGCAGCACATTCTCCTCTTGTCTGCATGAGAACAATTCACTTTTTATTTTATCTCGACACAGTATGTCTCCGTGCTTGTTTCGGGTTTCCATCATCTGCAGTATCTTTGATTTTCTTTTATGGGGAAATGGGGTAAATGGGGCAGGTTGTTATAAAAGCAGCCCTGGTCTTCGGGCTCCCCTGAGTGTTTGGTAATCTTGCCCGGGCACTTGTGTGATTGCAGTGCCGAGACTGCGCACTCCGTCTTTCCACTGCTTCAGCCTATTCACTTTTACATGCAGTCTTTCCCTTGCCAGCTTTGGGACTCCCGAAAACCCATCGCCTTTCGGTGGTATCTCACTATGCATGGCTGCGCACTGCAAGTTACTGAACACTTCCTGACCTTTCAGGGATGCTCGGTAAAAACACTTCCATTTGGGGAAACGGAGTAGTTATTACTCCTTTAAATAATAAGCAGAGTAAGCAGGCTGAATGGCACTCATGTACCCTGACATTTTCTGATCTTATAGATTAGCTTCTGCCTATCCTTGTCCATCTGCAAGTAAATGTTCCATATGTTTGCCTCGTCAAACAGGTTTCGTGGAGGTCATAGCTGTCATGGGACTGATACAGCCGACAACTCTTCCTGGTTATTGAGTTCACACTTAAGTTACAATTATCAAATCGATCCATTTTCAAGCAAATTCTTGCTGGAGTTGTTCTGAAATGATATTTGAAATTGGGAGAGGCTAGAATATGCTACTGCCGGTTTGTTTAGGGATTGAAGGACAGTAAAGCACATGGCCAAATTGCTGGGCGAAGAGGCAGCTCTTCCAACATGTGGATCATTGGGATTCCCGTGTCGGGCGGACCTATATAAGAAGAACGAGATGCATCTGAACTGGCAGCAATCTCCTGGCAGGCAGGTTTACTACTGTCAACCTGGAGGGTTTAAATGAGTGTGGCAGGAAGGAATGGGAACCAAAGCAGTGGGTAGACAAGTACAGTAATTGAGGAGGAGCTAGAGACTAACATCCGTACAGCTCAGACCAACAACAAACAGGCATAAGATACTGAAAACAGTGGGACTGGCAGTCTGAAGTGTGCTGATTTTAACGTGAGGTTTATGACAGTTACGAGAGATGAATGTGGAGCTGAGTTGAGTGTATATAACTACATTGACAATATTATAGAGATTAGATTGGGAGAGGGAAAATGACCAGTCAATCCAATTGTTCCAGAAAGAGTTGCAGAATTTGCAGTGAGTGGCTGGAGGCAGTTGCTTGAATAATTATTCTTCAAATAATTATCCAACACTTTATTTGAATTGGACAATATGCAGAATCCAAACTTGAGATTTAAGGGACAAGGGAGGGAATTAGAATTGTCTGTTCATAATACTTTCCTGATTTAGTATTTCGTGATCTCTTGCCTCCGGATAATAGAGGAGAATAATTTCCATCAGGGAAACACAAACTAATTATCTGAGGATTTGGGCTGAAGTGTGTTTATTTCAATGCAAGCAGCATTACTGGTAATGTAGATGAACGTAGAACCTAAAACCTTACATGGGAGTATACATGACCATTGTAGGGATTTCGTTGAGAAGGGGACAGGACTGGCTGCTCAACTTTCCCAGTTCTTGTTGTTTTAGACGACGTAAAAAGCAAAGTAAAAAGGTGGATGAGTTGCATCATGGATCGGGGAATATGTTACACCTGCATTCAGAGAGGACATGCTGGAGTGTTCAAACACTACAGCAGTACAGGTACAGCTCAAATATAAATAGAAGAAATTATTGTGTCAGGATTATACTTCGGGGCCTCCCAATAGCCACCGAGATATAGAGAAACAAATATGTCATCCAATTATGGAAATGTGCATGAAAAACAGACTTGTCATAGTGGTTGAGTTGGTCATTCACAATATTGATTTGAGCTACTTTGGAACAACAGGCTGAGACGGGGAAGAAATTGTTAATGCATTCAAGATGCTTACTTGCAACAACTTGTGAATAATCCAACAAGAGCAAGGGCTATGCTGGCTCTCGGATTGGCTAATGAGGTGAGTCAGGTGACTGAACTTGCAGCGGGAGAGCATTTTGGAAACGATGATCACAACTCCTTAATATGAAGATAGCTAAGACCATGGTTACGTCAGGAGTTTGGGTGAAGCTACTGAACTTGGGGAAGGCAAATAACTCAGTACAAGGCGGGAGCTAGAGGGAGTTATTTGTCAGGAGCAGCTATCAGAGAAACATACACATGATGTATGGGAACTATTTATTACATCCTGATTGCAATATCTCGTGAAAGTCCTTCTGCCTGCTCGAACTTTAATTTATGTTGTTTGAACGCAAAGGCCCCTGCATATCAGGAGAATAGGCAATAGTTGTTTATGCACTATGTCCTTCATTAGACAGTTGTCTTTCCAGGCACCTCATTTTTCTTTTGTGGGTCCCAGCACAAATGGGGTCTATTCAGCCCATCGCGCTTCCACGAGCTCTCCAGCTGCACTATCTGAAAACGGAGTGATTGGTAATCGAGAGAGTGTTTGTGTGTGAGACAGAGAGAGACAGAGAGAAAGAAGGGAGATTAACAAAGTGCAGAGAAAAAGGGAGTGACAGACTGGGCGAGAGGAAGGGGTGTTAAACAAGAATGAAGTTAGACAGATTAGGAGACAGCATGAGGAGAAATAGATGAGAAGGAAAATTGATTTCGAAAGTCCCAAAGTCTCCATCTTTTTGTCTGTTCACTTACCCTGGGGGCACCCTGCTAATACAGGCTGATATCCCAAGTCATTTATCTCCAATAATATGACAGAACTGTATTGCTGACAGCTAAACGGAATTCTGTAGACCAACAGATTAGTTCCATGGAGAAGATGGATTAATTAAAACTGACTGGGCCAACAGCAGCAGGAAATAATAACCACCCCTAAACACTGTGTGAGAGACACAGCCAGAGACGGTCAGTGAGGTGATCACTGACAGAGAGGAAAATAATGATCTCAGCTGTTGTTCAAACAATGATTGATAAAGTTTACACACAACCTCCATGATTTTGTAATACACATTTCAAATCATATAGCTCAATATTATGAGTACATTTTAACAACCTTACCTTTCTATACTTTCCATAATTTGGTAAGTACATAAAGTTATTTCGACCCTGTGTTTTTTGCTGTACATTACTGGAGAAGAAGCAACCTGTTCTGATGGGACAGTATTCATTTGAACAATGCTGGGACGACACTCCAAGTGAGTCACAAACTGGGGCTGTAGACAGGGCTATGAAATGATTAGGAGTGATGGGGTTGAGTGTTCGGAATAAACCGGAATTTAAAAAGGAGAAATAGAAGTGCCTAATTTAAACACGTTTTTAAACTCTCTTGCACAGACACAAATAGGACTGAGTTTATGGAAATGGTCAGCAAGTGAACTTCAAGCACACTGGATAACTGAACGATAATGAGAAGAGGAAACCTTAATACAGGAATGAAGATGGTATACTTGTATGGTATGCACGTGGTATAAGTAATAAGGTAAATGAGTTTATCTCGCAGGTCGAAACTGCAAGGTATGATGTGCTGGGCATCACGGAGACGTGGCTGAAAGGTTATCAAGATGGGGAGCTGAATATTCAAGGATGTTCATCCTATCGAAAAGGTGGGCAGCTCGACATTAGAGGCAGGGCTGCATTTTTCGGAAGAAATGGAATTGCATCGATAGCAAAAGAAGAAAAACAGTCAGATCGCGCAGGATCTTCATGGGTCGAATTGAAAAACCGCAAAAGCTACAAAACAGAAATAGTTGGGGTTGCGAACAAGCCTCCAAATAGTAGTCAGGAGCTGGGGCGCAATATACCCAAGAGATAGAAAAGCTGTGAAGCAAAGGCAAAGGTAGTCACCATATAGGATTTAAATGCTCAGGTGGTCAGGGAAAATCAAGTTGGTAGTTGTTTGCAAGAAAATAAATTTGAGAAATATCTACAAAGTGACCTTTTGGAGCAGTTTGTGATGGAACCCTCCAGGGACAGGCAACACTGCATTTCATATGTGCAATGAGGTAGACTTGATAAGGGAACTTAAGATGAAGGACTCGTGAGGCGGCAGTGATCATACCATGAATGAATTTGAGAGGAAGAAAATAGAATCAGAGGTAAACTTATTAGAGCGGAATAAAGGCAACGACAGAGGCATGAGGGAGGATATGGGTACAAATTGAATGAGAGAGGGGTCCAAGAGAAAAAAAAATGGAAAAGCATTTGGCAGAAGGTCTGGGAGTAATTCAGGAGATACTGCAGAGATTCATTCCAACGAAAAAGAAGCATGGTATAGGGAGGATGAAGCAACCACGGTTGCCTAAGGAAGTCAGGAACAGCGTAAAAGCGAAAGAGAAAGCACAGAATGTGACCAAGGGCAGTGGGAAACCAGATGATTGGGATCCATACAAAGACAAACAAAGGGCAACAAAATCAGAAATAAGGAGGTAGAGTATTTT
>NW_025204409.1:0-831 GCF_004010195.1 Chiloscyllium plagiosum | reverse complement strand
TGACGGATATGGAAGGATCCCTTGGAGGGAAGTGAGGGGGGGGGGAAGGTGTGGTCGCAAGTTTTGCATTTCTTGCGGTTGCAGGGGAAGGTGCCAGGCGTTGAGGTTGGGTTGGTGCGGGGTGTTGTCAGGTATTGCTGGAGGGAGAGCGCCTCATCTTCCACCTAGGAACCGTCCAACCACAAGGGATGAATGCAGATTTATCCAGCTTCCTCATTTCCATTCCCCCGAGCTTGGCACACGTTCCTCATTACTGAAGAAGGGTTTATGCACGAAACGTCGATTCTCCTGCGCCTTGGATGCTGCCTGACCTGCTGCGCTTTTCCAACAACACCTTCATCGAGAGGCGGTCATGCCTTACAAATCTGCTAGAATTTTTGAAGAAGTAACAAGCAGATCACACTAAGGAGAACCAATGGATGCTATCAAGAATGCCTTTGACAAGTTGTGCCATACAGGAGATTGCTTATTGACGTAATGGCCCATGATGTCAAATACAACGTGTTGGCATGGATAGAAGCTTGGCTGTCTGGCCCAATGCAGAGTGGTGATAAAAGTGTCCTTCTCAGGATGGCAACCAGTGACAAGTGGTTTTCCAGAAGGCTCAGTATTTGGACCACAGCATTTCACTTTATACAACAATGATGCAGATGATGGACCTAAGGGCAATTTAAATAATTTTGCAGGTTATACAAAGATAGATAGAGGGAGAGGGAACATTGTGGCGGCTGGGAGGCTGCAGAAAATTTAGACTGTTTAGGAGAGTGGGCGAATAAGTGGCAGATGCATTATAATAATGTAAATTATTAAGTCATACACCTGAGTAGAATG
>NW_025204408.1:6450-9387 GCF_004010195.1 Chiloscyllium plagiosum | reverse complement strand
ACTACACTGTAAGGCTGTCAAAACTAAAGGATCACTGCACTGTCAAGAGCTGCGTTGTCAGAGGGTCATTACTGAGGGAGAGTTGCAATGTCAGAGGGTCAGTACAGAGGGAGTGCTGCACTGTTAGAGGGTTAGTATTGCGGGAGTGTTGCACTGACAGAGGGTCAGTACTGAGGGAGTGTAGCACTGTCAGAGGGTCGGGACTGTGGGAGTGCTGCACTGTAAGAGTGTCAGGACTGCGGGAGTGTTTCACTGTCAGAGGGTCAGTACTGAGGGAGTGCTGCACTATCAGAGCACTATCAGAGGGTCAGTACTGCAGGAGTGCTGTACTATTCGAGGGTCAGTGCTGCACTTTCAGATGATCATTACTGAGCGAGTGCCGCACTGTCAGAGGGTCAGTACTGAGGGAGTGCTGCACTGTCAGAGAGTCAGTACTGAGGGAGACCTGCACTGTGAGAGGATCAGTACTGAGGGAGTGCTGCACAGTAAGAGGGTCACTACTGAGGAAGCGCTGCACTGTGAGAGGGTCAGTACTGAGGGAGTGCTGCACTGTCAGAGGGTCAGTGCTGAGGGAGTGCTGCATTGTCAGAGGGTCAGTAGTGAGGGAGTGCTGTACTGTCAGAGGTTCAGTACTGAGGTAGTGCTGCACTATCAGAGGGTCAATAGTGAGAGAGTGCTGCACTGTCAGAGGATCAGGACTGAGGGAGTCCTGCACTGTCAGAGTGTCAGTACTGAGGGAGAGCTGCACTGTCAGAGGATCAGTAATGAGGGAGTGCTGCACTGTCAGAGGGTCAGTACTGAAGGAATGCTGCATTGTTTGAGGGTCAGTACTGAGGGAGTGCTGCACTATCAGCGGGTCAGTAGTGAGGGAGTGCTGCACTGTCAGAGGATCAGTACTGAGGGAGTCCTGCACTGTCAGAGGGTCAGTACTGAGGGAGGGCTGCACTGTAAGAGGGTCACTACTGAGGAAGCGGTGCACTGTGAGAGGGTCAATACTGAGGAAGTGGTGCACTTTCAGAGGGTCAGTACTGAGGGAGTGCCGCACTGACAGAGGGTCAATAGTGAGGGAGTGCTGCACTGTAAGAGGTTTAGTATTGCGGGAGTGTTGCACTGTCAGAGGGTCAGGACTGCGGGAGTGCTGCACTGTAAAAGGGTCAGGACTGCGGGAGTGTTGCACTGTCAGAGGGTCAGTTCTAAGGGAGTGCTGCACTACCAGAGTGTCAGTACTGCAGGAGTGCTGCACTGTTCGAGGGTCAGTACTGCGGGAGTGCTGCACTGTCAGAGGATCAGTACTGAGGAGGTGCCGCACTGACAGATTATCAGTACTGAGGGAGTGCTGCACTGTCAAAGGGTCAGTACTGAGGGAGTGCTGGACTATCAGAAGGTCAGTAGTGAGGGAGTGCTGCACTGTCAGAAGATCAGTACTGAGGGAGTCCTGCACTGTCAGAGGGTCAGTACTGAGGGAGTGCTGCACTGTAAGAGGGTCACTACTGAGGAAGCGCTGCACTGTGAGAGGGTCAGTACTGAGGGAGTGCTGCACTGTCAGAGGGTCAGTACTGCGGTAGTGTTGTACTGTCAGAGTCAGTCCTGAGGGCGCGGAGCATTCTCAGAGGGTTAGTAGTGAGGGAGCACTACACTGTAAGGCTGTCAAAACTAACGAATGGCTGCACTGTCAAAGAGCTGCATTATCAGAGTGTCATTACTGAGGGAGAGTTGCAATGTCAGAGGGTCAGTACAGAGGGAGTGCTGCAATGTTAGAGGGTTAGTATTGCGGGAGTGTTGCACTGTCAGAGGGTCAGTACTGAGGGAGTGTAGCACTGTCAGAGGGTCGGGATTGTGGGAGTGCTGCACTGTAAGAGGGTCAGGACTGCGGGAGTGTTTCACTGTCAGAGGGTCAGTACTGAGGGAGTGCTGCACTATCAGAGGGTCAGTAATGCAGGAGTGCTGCACTGTTCGAGGGTCAGTACTGCGGGAGTGCTGCACTGTCAGAGGATCATTACTGAGCGAGTGCGGAACTGTCAGAGGGTCAGTACTGAGGGAGTGCTGCAATGTCAGAGGGTCAGTACTGAGAGAGTGCTGAACTGTCGGTGGTCAGTACTGAGGGAGTGCAGCACTGTCAGAGGGTTAGTCGTGAGGGAATGCTGCACTGTCGGATGGTCAACACTGAGTGAGTGCAGCACTCTCAGAGGATCAGTACTGAGGGAGTGCTGCACTGTGAGAGGGTCAGTACTGAGGAAGTGCTGTACTGTCAGAGTGTCAGTACTGAGGGAGTGTTGCTCTGTTAGAGGGTCATGGTGAGGGAGTGCTGCACTATCAGACGGTCAGTAGTGAGGGAGTGCTGCACTGTCAGAGGATCAGTACTGAGGGTGTCCTGCACTGTCAGAGGGTTAGTGCTGAGGGAGCACTACACTGTAAGGCTGTCAAAGCTAAAGGATCGCTGCACTGTCAAAGAGCTGCATTGTCAAAGGGTCAGTACTGAGGGAGTGTTGCACTGTCAGAGGGTCAGTACTGAGGGAGTGCTGCACTGTAAGAGGTTTAGTATTGTGGGAGTGTTGCACTTTCAGAGGGTCAGTACTGAGTGAGTGTTGCACTGTCAGAGGGTCAGAACTGTGGGAGTGCTGCACTGTAAGAGGGTCAGGACTGCGGGAGTGTTGCACTGTCAGAGGGACAGTACTGAGGTAGTGTTGCACTGTCAGAGGGTCAGTACTGAGGGAGTGCTGCACTATAAGAGGGTTAGTATTGCGGGAGTGTTGCACTGTCAAAGGGTCAGTACTGAGGGAGTGCTGCACTGTCAAAGTGTCAGTACTGAGGGAGTGCTGGACTATCAGAGGGTCAGTAGTGAGGGAGTGCTGCACTGTTCGAGGATCAGTACTGAGGGAGTGCCGCACTGACAGATTGTCAGTACTGAGGGAGTGCTGCACTGTCAGAGGGTCAGTA
>NW_025204408.1:0-3625 GCF_004010195.1 Chiloscyllium plagiosum | reverse complement strand
ATTCTCAGAGGGTTAGTACTGAGGGAGCACTACTCTGTAAGACTGTCAGAACTAAAGGATCGCTGCACTGAGGGAGTGGTGGACTGTCAGAGAGTCAGTACTGAGGGAGTGCTGCACTGTTAGAGGGTCAGTACTGCTGTCGTGTTGCACTGTCAGAGGGTCAGTACTGAGGGAGTGCTGCACTGTCAGAGGATCAGTACTGAGGGAGTCCTGCACTGTCAGAGGGCCAGTACTGAGTGAGTGCTGCACTGTAAGAGGGTCACTACTGAGGAAGCGCTGCACTGTGAGAGGGTCAGTACTGAGGGAGTGGTGGACTGTCAGAGAGTCAGTACTGAGGGAGTGCTGCACTGTTAGAGGGTCAGTACTGCTGTCGTGTTGCACTGTCAGAGCGTCAGTAGTGAGGGAGTGCTGCATTGTCAGAGGATCAGTACTGAGGGAGTCCTGCACTGTCTGAGGGTCAGTACTGAGGTATTGCTGCACTGTAAGAGGGTCACTACTGAGGAAGCGATGCACTGTGAGAGGGTGAGTACTGAGGGAGTGCTGCACTGTCAGAGGGTCAGTACTGAGGAAGTGGTGGAATGTCAGAGGGTCAGTACTGAGGAGTGCTGCACTGTCAGACGATCAGTACTGAGGGAGCGGTGTATTCTCAGAGGGTTAGTACTGAGGGAGCACTACTCTGTAAGACTGTCAGAACTAAAGGATCGCTGCACTGTCAAAGAGCTGCACTGTCAGACAGTCAGTACTGTGGGAGTGCTGCACTGTTAGAGGGTCTGTACTGCTGTCGTGTTGCACTGTCAGAGGGTCAGTACTGAGGGAGTGCTGCATTGTTGGAGGGTCAGTACTGCGGGAGTGCTGTACTGTCAGAGGACCAGTACTGAGGGAGTGCCGCATTGTCAGCGGGTCAGTACTGCGGGAGATTTGCACTGTAAGATGAACAGTACTGAGGTAGTAGTATATTCTCAGAGGGTTAGTACTGAGGGAGCACTACTCTGTAAGACTGTCAGAACTAAAGGATCGCTGCACTGTCAAAGAGCTGCATTGTCAAAGGGTCAGTACTGAGGGAGTGTTGCACTGTCAGAGGGTCAGTACTGAGGGAGTGCTGCACTGTAAGAGGTTTAGTATTGCGGGAGTGTTGCACTGTCAGAGGTTTAGTATTGCGGGAGTGTTGCACTGTCAGAGGGTCAGTACTTTGGGAGTGTTGCACTGTCAGAGGGTCAGGACTGTGGGAGTGCTACACTGTAAGAGGGTCAGGACTGCGGGAGTGTTGCACTGTCAGAGGGTCAGTACTGAGGGGGTGCTGCACTATCAGAGGGTCAGTACTGCAGGAGTGCTGCATTGTCAGAGGTTCAGTACTGAGGGAGTGCTGCACTGTCAAAGGGTCAGTACTGAGGGAGTGCTGCACTGACAGAGGTTCAGTACTGAGGGAGTGCCGAACAGTCAGAGCGTCAGTACTGCGGGATTGCTGCACTGTCTGAGGGTCAGTACTGAGCGAGTGCCGCACTGTCAGAGGGTCAGTACTGAGGGAGTGTTGCACTGTCAGATGGTCAGTACTGAGGGAGTGCTGCACTGTCAGAGGTTCAGTACTGAGGGAGTGCCGCACAGTCAGAGCGTCAGTACTGCGGGATTGCTGCACTGTCTGAGGGTCAGTACTGAGCGAGTGCTGCACTGTCAGAGGTTCAGTACTGAGGGAGTGTTGCACTGTCAGATGGTCAGTACTGAGGGAGTGCTGCACTGTCAGAGGGTCAGTACTGAGGGAGTGCTGCACTGTCAGAGGGACAGTACTGACGGAGTGCTGCACTGTAAGAGGGTTAGTATTGCGGGTGTGTTGCACTGACAGAGGGTCAGGACTGCGGGAGTGTTTCACTCTCAGAGGGTCAGTACTGCAGGAGTGCTGCACTTTTCGAGGGTCAGTACTGCGGGAGTGCTGCTCTGTCTGAGGATCAGTACTGAGGGAGTGCCGCACTGACAGAGGGTCAGTACTGAGGGAGTGCTGCACTGCAAGAGGGTTAGTATTGCGGGAGTGTTGCACTTTCAGAGGGTCAGTACTGAGGGGTTGTTACACTGTCAGAGGGTCAGGACTGTGGGAGTGCTGAACTGTAAGAGGGTCAGGACTGCGGGAGTGTTGCACTGTCAGAGGGTCAGTACTGCAGGATTGCTGCACTGTTTGAGGGTCAGTACTGCGGGAGTGCTGCACTGTCTGAGGATCAGTACTGAGGGAGTGCTGCACTATCAGAGGGTCAGTACTGCAGGAGTGCTACACTGTTCGAGGGTCAGTACTGCGGGAGTGCTGCACTATCAGAGGATCAGTCCTGACGGAGTGCCGCACTGACAGATTGTCAGTACTGAGGGAGTGCTGCATTGTCAGAGGTTCAGTACTGAGGGAGTGCTGCACTGTCAAAGGGTCAGTACTGAGGGAGCGGTGCATTCTCCGAGGGTTTGTACTGAGGGAGCACTACACTCAGAACTAAAGGATCTCTGCACTGCCAAAGAGCTGCATTGTCAAAGGGTCAGTACTGAGGGAGTGTTGCACTGTTAAAGGGTCAGTACAGCGGGAGTGTTGCACTGTCAGAGGGTCAGTACTGAGGGAGTGTTGCACTGTCAGAGCGTCAGTACTGAGGGAGTGCTGCACTGTCAGAGGGTCAGTACTGAGGGAGTGCTGCTCTGTTAGAGGGACAGTACTGAGGGAGTGCTGCACTGTAAGAGGGTTAGTATTGCCGGTGTGTTGCACTGACAGAGGGTCAGGACTGCGGGAGTGTTTCACTCTCAGACGGTCAGTACTGCAGGAGTGCTGCACTGTTCGAGGGTCAGTACTGCGGGAGTGCTGCACTGTCTGAGGATCAGTACTGAGGGAGTGCCGCACTGTCAGATGGTCAGTACTGAGGGAATGTTGCACTGTTTGAGGGTCAGTACTGCGGGAGTGTTGCACTGTCAGAGGGTCAGTACTGAGGGAGTGCTGCACTGTTCGAGGGTCAGTACTGCGGGAGTGCTGCACTGTCAGAGGGTCAGGAATGTGGGAGTGCTGCACTGTAAGAGGGTTAGGAAAGCGGGAGTGTTGCACTGTCAGAGGGTCAGTACTGAGGGAGTGCTGCACTGTTCCAGGGTCAGTACTGCGGGAGTGCGGCACTGTCAGAGGATCAGTACTGAGGGAGTGCTGCACTGTGAGAGGGTCAGTACTGAGGGAGCGGTGCATTCTCCGACGGTTAGTACTGAGGGAGCACGACACTGTAAGACTGTCAGAACTAAAGGATCGCTGCACTGTCAAAGAGCTGCAATGTCAAAGGGTCAGTACTGAGGGAGTGTTTCACTGTTCGAGGGTCAGTACTGCGGGAGTGTTGCACTGTCAGAGGGACAGTACTGAGGTAGTGTTGCACTGTCAGAGGGTCAGTACTGAGTGAGTGCTGCACTGTTAGAGTGTCAGTATTGTGGGAGTGTTGCACTGTAAGAGTGTCAGTACTGCGGGAGTGCTGTACTGTCAGATGATCACTACTGAGGGAGTGCTGTACTGTAAGCGGATCAGTACTGAGGGAATGTTGCACTGTTAGAGGGTCAGTACTGCGGGAGTGTTGCACTGTCAGAAGGTCAGTCCTGAGGTAGTGTTGCACTGTCAGAGGGTCAGTACTGAGGG
>NW_025204407.1:6629-9386 GCF_004010195.1 Chiloscyllium plagiosum | reverse complement strand
TATTGTTCTATGTTCTATGTTCTATGTTTATATAAACCTCTGTCAGATCACCACTCAGTCTCTGATGCTCCAGGGAAAATAACCCCAGCTTATTCAGCAACAATCCTGGCAACATCTTGCTAATCTTTTCTGAACACTTTCAACTTTCACAACATCCTTCCTATAGCGGGGATACTGGAATTGCAGAGAACTCCAAATGTGGTCTAACGTATTACTCTTGTTCCCTGAGTTCCCCAGTCTTTGTCCACAATAAGTTCTGGAGTATAAAATGTGTTTAAGGTCTTAGCCATATCCTGCGGTTCCACACACCAATGGTCTCATTGATCTTTAAGGGACACTATTTTGTCTCGAGTTACTCTTTTACTCTTAATATATTTATACAATCACTTTTGGATTCTCCTTATCATTCTCTGCTGAGGCTATTTCATGTACCCTTTCTGCATTCCTGATTTCTACCCAAAGTGTATTCCTGAAATCCCTGTGATCCTCAGGGATTCCTTTGATCCAGCTGGCTATACCTGACTTGTGCCCCCTTTTCCTGGACCAGACCCTCAATAGACAGCCAGTGTTTCCTAATGCTGTCAGCATTGGCCTGCACACAAACAGGAACATGCTGGTGGTGATCGCTCAATTTATCTCACTTTTAAAATATTCTCACTTGCCAGACTTCCCTTTCCCTGCAAATAGACTCCCCAATCACCTTTTGAGAGTTCCTGGCTAACATTATCAAGATTAGTTTGGCCCCATTTTATAACTTGAACCTGTGGACCAGCCCTGTCCTTTTCCAGCACTATTTTCAAACTAATAGACTTGAGTCACTTTGGCAAAATGCTTTCCCACTCACACCTCAGTCCCTTTTCCTACCTTGTTTCCCCAAGGGGAGGTCAGGTTTTGCCCCTTTCTCTTTTCAGGCCATTTACATATTGATTGGAAGTTTTCTGGAACAATTACCAAATTCCTCCCTTGCAAACACTGAACACTGGCAGTCCCAGTCTCGGTTTGGAAAGTTTAAAAACCCCAACCATAACAGGCCTATTATTATGATTGATATTTGAGATCTCCTGATATGTTTGTTCCTCAGTCTGCCACGGATTATTCGGGGTCCAGTAGGACAATCGTGTCAGAGTGATGACCCATTCTTATTTCTCAGTTCCACTTACATAGCGTCACTAGGTGATCCCACAGCAATATCCTCTCTAGGTACTGATGTAATGATTCATGCAATGAAAACCCACCAACACGCGTCCTCTCTTGCCTCCCCTTCGATCCTTCCTGTAGCATCTCCATCTTGAAACAATGAACTGCCAGTCCTGCCCCTCCATCAGCTGTGTTTCTGTAATAACTATAATATCCGAGTCCCATGTTCCAATCCATGCCCAGAGTTCATCTTCCTTAGCTGTCAGGCCCCTTGCATTGAAATAAATGCAGTTTAATCATCAGTTCACCCTCCCCCATTTCCTGCTATGTTCTTGCCTGCCTTGTCTGCAAAATTGCTGTCTTTAACTTGTGCTCCAACCTCAATCTTCTTTCTGGCCTTATGACTGTTTAAGGTGCAACACCCTGCCAGATTAGATTATATCCTCTCAAGCAGCTCTAACAATTCGCCCCATCAGGATGTGGGTCCCCCTCCTGCTCCCAGTTCAGGTGCCTTCCCCACCCTGTCAACCTCTACTGACACCTTCAGACATCCAGGGACTTGCCCACCAAGGTCCCGGTGTTACTCAGTTCACCCTTCATGATGTATATCCTTCTCTTATGAGACTTCCCACAGTGCATTACCTCACAGTGAGCAGAAGTAAACTCCATCTGCCAGTACTCAGAGTGTGTACAACTCGGAGTATGACTAACTTCATCCAGTCTCCCCAACCGTCCCTACCTCTAATTGTCGAGAAAATGCACAACCCTCCCTATTGCGTTAACCTCCTCCAGTCCCTCTCATGGACACCATCTATGTAAACTTCTCCTGTTCCTGACTATATTTTCCTCCTGTTCCAATAAACCCTTGTGAACTTTGTGACCTAGTCCAATCTCTGCAGTGCTCTGTATAATCAGCCTCACTGTGTTTGGAACCTGGCTTCAATTCCAGCCTTGGCCGACTGTCTGTGTGTACTTTGCATGTTCTCCCCCCGACTGTGTGGGTTTCTTCCGGGTGCTCTGGTTTCCTGCCATAGCCCAACATTTGCACGATACGTGATTGGCCATCATAAATTGACTGTAGTATTCAGGCAAGTGTGGTTTAGGTGAGTTCACGATGAGGAATGCAGGGTTTATTGGACAGGTAGAGGAATGGGTCTGGTTAGGATGCTCTTTAAATGATTGATGTGGACTTGTTGGGCCGAATGGCCTGTTTCCACACTGTGGAGATTCTATTTAGGTTATTGTCCAGTCCTGTCAACCATCCCTGTCTCTTGAACCTTGCCTCAACCCCAATCCTCTCCTTATATGTGTAATCTCCAACAGTTTCTAAAACACTCCTTGGCGATGTAAGTTTCTCCAGTCGTTACAAAGATCGATATGACTGTCACCTCTTCCTGCTTTTAGAACCCTCTCTATAACTGTTGCCATTCGTTACAGCACTCCCAATCACTGTTCCATCCTGAAACCCCCCAAAACATTTATATCTCTGTAAACTCATCTGGACTGTCTATACTTCCTTTTGACAATCCCGTTCTGAGACTTTCTCCATATCTAAAAAGTCATTAAGTGTAGGTAACCCTTATTATTGTAACCTCCCTTCAGCCTTACAGCACCGAAGAT
>NW_025204407.1:4398-5774 GCF_004010195.1 Chiloscyllium plagiosum | reverse complement strand
TCTGGGTCCTCTGCTCCAGATCAGACCATTGCTGTCTCTGTAAACACCTGCACTCCTGACAACTCTTCCCATTTGTGTAACCTCGTTCAGACCCCATACTCTCCAGTTTCCTGCATCCTCTTCATGCATTGCAACTAAAACCACATGTTTATGTAATATCCACCAGTGCTTACACCCTCCCCAACTCAGTAACCTCTTACAGTCCTAGCAAAGCAACTAAACTATGAAACCTCCTAATTCCCTACAATCCTCCCTCTCTCCCTCCTCAAATGCCTTCATCACCATAAAACCTCACAATTACTGAAGCCTCCTTTTGGCATTGCAACCCTCCTCCTAATGTCTGCAAAATCCGCCTGCCCTGATATCCCTCCCTATCTCTGTAACCCCCACCACCCTCCAGTGCCCTTCTGGGGAACATGGCGGAAGAGAGAAGATTTGTAAAGTCCGGGCCATGTTACGGAGGTAGAATTCTGGGAATTAAAGATTTGGTCTAATGTCTGTGGTGTGCTTATTATTGACGAGGGTTCTAAAGACAGGATTTATGACTACTTGGGAAACCATAGTTACATTAGCCACAGTCAGTATGGGTTTGTGAGGGGTCAGGTCATGCCTCACAAACCTTATTGCATTCTTTGAGGATATGGCAGAATATGTTGATGGTTCATTCAAAAAAGAAGGATGATTGGGATACAGGGAAATCTGTCTGTCTGGATACAGGATTGGATGGCCCAGAGAAGACAGAGGGTGGCAGCAGATGGACAGTATTGAGCCTGGAGCTCAGTGACCAGTGATGTTCTGTAACAGTCAGCTCTGGGACTCTGCTCTCTGTGATTTTTATAAATGGCTTGGACAAGTATGTTGGAGAGTGGGTTAGTAAGTTTGCCAATCTCCTGAAGGTTGGTGGAGTGGTGAGTAATGTGGAGGGCTGTTGTAGGTTGCAATGGGACATTGACAAGACGCAGAGCTGGCCTGGAAGTGGCAGATGGAGTCCAATCTGGAAAAGTGTGAAGTGATTCATTCTGGAAGGTCGAATTTGAATACAGAATACAGGGTGAAAGGCAGAATATTTGGCAGTGTGGAGGAACAGAGATCATGAGGTCCATGACCATAGATCCCTCAAAATCGCCACACACGTTGGTAGGGTTGTTAAAAAGGCATATGTTGTGTTGGCTCCCCTTAGAAGGGGATTGACTGTAAGAGCCGTGAGGTTTTACTGCATCATTATAGCGACCTGGTGAGACAACACTTGGAATATTGTGTTCAGTTCTGGTCCCTTGTTTACAGGAAGGATGTGCAAGTTTTAGAATCCGTACAGAGGAGATGTACCAGGATGCTGCCTGGAATGGAGGGCATTTCTTATGGAGAACATTTGAGGG
>NW_025204407.1:1983-3220 GCF_004010195.1 Chiloscyllium plagiosum | reverse complement strand
ATGGTAAACTGGGTAATAAGCTCAGATCAGTGTAAAAGGATATGGCATTCAGGAGGAGCTCATGAACAGGATACAAATTTGGCCTGATGGAAGGAGACAGAGGGTGATGGGAGACATGTTGTTTTTCTGACTGGAGGCATGTGACCAGCGGTGGAGTGAGTCCACTGCTGTTTGTCATTTGGATAAATGGTTTGGATGGAAATATTGGTTTCCTGGTAAGTAATTGTTTTGGGTGACACTGACATTGGTGGTAAAGTGGACAGTGAAGAAGGTTATCTATGATACAACAGGATAGACATTACGGCTGGGATAGTGGGCTGAAGAAGAGCAGATGGAATTTAATTAGATGAATGTGAAGTGTGCCATTTTGGTGAAACAAACCAGGGTGGGATTTGTACAGTTAATGTTCAGGCACTGGGTAGTGTTGTCAGTCAGTGACCCAGGTACACAGTTCTTTGAAAGTGGTGTCACAGGTAGACAGGCTGGTGAAGCAGGCATTTGGGGTGGTTACCTTCATTGGGGAGAGCATTAAGAGTAAGAGCTGGGATCTCATGTTGTGGCTGTAAAAGACATTGGTGGGGCCACCATAAAAACATTGTTGATCAGTAGGAAGAACTCATCTAGTTCACAAACCTCCTTGAGGGAAGAACATCAAATATTCTAACCTGGTCTGGTCGACATGTGACTCCAGACCCACAGCAATATGGCTGACTCTGAGCTACCTTCTCAGTAATTATCAGTGGGGTCAAAGAATGTTGTTCCAAGCAGTGACACCCACATCCCATGAATGAATATATAAAATCCTATGTCCCTCCCTACCTCTGCAAACCCCTCCAGCTGCAGCAATTCGTCCTGGCTTTGTAACACCCTGACCACTCTCTGTAACACTCTCACCACCTCCAGCACCTTCACCTCTCCCAGTTCCTATCGTGTCAATGAACCCTGACCGTGGTTCCCCTTCCAACAGTCCTCCTCCTGCGAGTATACCCATTGCAATCCATTAACATTTACTCCTAAATCACACAAACACTACAAGATTTTAAGTACTTTTTGGTGATCTTCTCAGCCTCATAATCTAGTATGATCCCTTTTGTCCTGAGTGAGGGATCAGTGGGAATTTCTTGCTGTGATTTTTACTGTTTCAATCGAATGACCTTCTGTTGTGATTTAGACTGTTCTTTCAAATGTTTTCCACTATTCATTTCCAGCCACATATTTCAGTCTGTTTAGCCTGTTT
>NW_025204407.1:0-1938 GCF_004010195.1 Chiloscyllium plagiosum | reverse complement strand
TTTCCAAAATTATCACAATGCCTTTGTTAACAATTCCAATGAGTTCCTGTGTAATGCAGTGATGAGCAATGAAATGCTGTTTGGTGGCTAAAACTGTTCTGCTGCTTGTGTCCTTGGCAAGTAGTAGCTAGAATTTACATTCAGACTGACTCTACTTCATGATCTGAGGCCAAGTGCTTTCTCTGTAATGCCTTTCTTACCCATTATTGTTAGTGTTACCCATTTTGCCTGAGTTTGCACAAGGTTGTGAACCACTGAATATTTTTGTCCACGCTGTATCCATGTCTCCCTGGTGTCTAAATCTCTTTTATCTCTGAGTCTTAAATCCATCTACCTTATTGCAGCAACGTTTTGCATTCAAAAAAAAAACATAATATACTCTCTTCCACAATTTTCTGTCACAAATCTATTCGCTGATGTACAATTTTAGTTAAACTCTGTCCCATCCTGTTCCGCTCTGCTTGTCTTCAGCCGCACTCCCATACTGTTCCGATGCTCCACATTTTCTCTCTGGATTTGGAAAGCTCCTTTCACCTGAAGCCTGTCCCTGCATCCTCTCTGTCAGTTTAAAGCCCTGTCCATAAATCTCCCGACATGATTGGCCGGGACACTGATCCCAGCACATTTCCAGTGGGACTATGCTAATGGATTATTTATTAAATCAGATTTGGGATGTGGGTGTCTCTGGCTGACCAGCCTTTCTTGCCCAGCCCTAGCTGACCTTGAACTGAGTTGCTTGCTCGGCCATTTCAGTGGGTCTTTAAGAGGCAAACACTTTTGTTGTGGGGATGTCGTGCAGACCACGTCAGGATGGGCAGATGTCTTTCTCGAAAGGACAAGTGTTTGGGTTTTTTGTACATCAGCAATGGTCTCATACTTATTTGTGGATTGTTAATTACTATTTTTAAAATTATTGATTTCAATTTCCACCATTTCTGATGGTGGGAGTCCAACCTGCCTCCCTTGAACATTAGCTGAGGTTTGGGATACATGCTCTAGCAATAATACCACTCGGCCATCACTTCGCCTGCTCACAGGTTGCTCATTCCTGACCGGTTATATCAGTGCATGATGAAGCAAAACATGTTGTTACAACACAATTGTGTGATCCTGATATCTGCCAGCATTCTGGTGATATCACTTCGTATCTCGCTCTTGCTCTGTCTCTGTCTCTCTCTCTGTCTCTGTCTCTCTCTCTCTCTCTCTCTCTCTCTTTCTCTCTCTCTCTCTCTCTCTCTCTCTCTCTCTATTGAAGCTACACCAGATCTTGAGCTAACAGAATTCTCTACTCCAGAGAGATGAGGTAGCACAGGCCAGAGATGGAGACTGGGATTTTCCAGGTCTCTCTGGTGGTACACAGTGCCATTTTTAATCGTCAATGTATCAGTCTAATTTCCCATTCTGTCTATATGTCTGTCTCCTGTAGGTACTCAGGAAGGTTCAGACTCAATTACCTTCCCAGCTGCTGGGTGTCTCTTTCATCACCACATTGAAGACGGTTGGTCAGCCGAGAGACAAAGGGCAGGGCGATCTGGAGCTTGCAATAAGTCCTGCAGTGAGGTAAGATCACTCACAGTGCACAGAGCAGAGAGCAATGAGAGGGCTCCAAATATCGCTTAACAGGACATGACACAGATACAGTGCTGGATGGGGAGCACATTTCACACATACCACACGCTCAATCACCACTCCTGCTGTAAGTTCTGTTGTACTACGTCTCTCTACTCTGCAACACTGTATCTATGGCATGGCTTATGCATCAGTATCTTCAATAACTTGTAACTCCCATAACAGTTCCTATCTCTGTAACCTCCTCCTAGCCCGATTATCCCTCCACATGTTTGAAATGTACTGCATTCCAGACTTCCACCACTAACGCTGTAATTTGCTTCAGTGTCTATCACGTGCCTTATCTCGGTAGTCTCCTCCTCCAATAAC
>NW_025204406.1:0-9383 GCF_004010195.1 Chiloscyllium plagiosum | reverse complement strand
TAAATGATTTCACCCTTTGTTCGAAACAGGACACCTTTCACGTTTACACGGAACATGAAACACACCGGACTACAGGGAAAATGCATAAAGTTGAGCAGGCCGTGTTCCACATCATACCGTGCAGCATCGTTTCAGTCACTATGTCTGTTTTCCAGAATAAGAGTCCCAAAGAATGTTCTCCACCCTAAAACCGGAGGTAGCATTACAATCCGAGAACGACAGATCACATTGTGAGGATGCTCTGACCTCGGAGCCAGTTCGAGATGCCACGTTCCTTGCCTTTTTGTCTTAACCGTGCAATTCGCTGCAGAGATGTTCACTCCTGGATATGAGCCACATGGATACCAACTGAGTCGACGAGAAGCGACTCAATAAATTTTGCTAAATTCCACGGTGCTTTTTAGAAATGCATTTTCTGTTCACATCAATCTAAAAGGCAGTTTCTGAACATAGTAACAGAAGTCAAAAGGTAATTACCTCACCCCACCCCCACTCCGGAAGAGGTGCTAACTGCCCTTGAGTGCTTTTTGTTCTCGATGTGAAGAGCTTTCACCCCTGAGTCACCTTCACACGTCTCTGGTTGCTGAGTGAATCACAAAGAAGGCATTTCACCAGAGCTGCAACTGCCTCACTTCCCCACTCGCCCTCCGCGTTTACATTTTCCTGCTCGTCAGTGATTTAAAGAAAACCAAATGGATGCGATGTCATTCTGTAGCCTCTCTGTCGATTCCTCCGTTTCAGTTCCAACGTGGCTTAGATCTCGGGGCGGACCTTAATATTAGCGACACTGTGAAAGCACAGGTCCAGAGGTTCCTCTGAGAGTGTAATTTCTTTCATTGCTGTTGCTCTTTGAATGAGCCACTAACGTGCGAACTGCTCCAAAACATGATTCAGGACCTCTGGTAACAACTCTCGCACGTTGAATAACGACAGACAGCTTCCAAATGATGTCTTTCATAGACGACTTTTGGGCTACATTTGACAGACAGACTAGTTCAGGAATCCGTGGTGCGCTGTGACACCAGCGCATCAGCTTCTTCCCTGTCTTGGAAACGGGCCACCTGCTCAAGGAATGCAAGTGCGGTACTGCTTTTCGTGGAAGGATCAGAAAGCGGTAACTACACTCTCAAACAGAATGGCATATGATCACAACCAGATTGGAGAAATACTTTGCACAGTAATTAAATGGAGTTGCATTACATTTCACTACGAGAGCACATTTGTTCAAGCAAATTCGAAGGCAGTTTGCAGATGGGAAAGCAAGCAAGAAAACTCCGTTCTTGTCCCTGTAAAAGGCTGCAGTTGAAGAACAAAGCAGTTTCTGCCCAGTTTCGAACTGGAGACCTTGCAGGCATAAGGCAAACGTGATGACCACTACACTACAGAAACCAACCTCAGCGGCCCCTGCTGAGGCTCAGTGGCATCCAGCACTGAAAGTTGAAGCCATTCTACCTTTCACCTTTCTGTTTCCAATAGCTCGTTGTTTAATGGGACTTCTTTAATTTTGGCTATGTGGTGAGTATGGACGAGATACACCAAAGTATCTGTTTCCACGCGGGGTGCGCCAATAACATTGTGTTGCTTACACCGGCTTTAAAGGATTACTTTTTAGAGGAGCTTGCCGTCGCAGTCTGTGGCACAATCATTTAGTCTGTTCGACTGCTCACGGGAAAGTTCGTATTGTGAAACACTGCAGAAACGAAAGACTTCCTTACTTTTGCCCCGACTGACCATTCTCCGTGAAATATTCCCAGATCCACAGTTGAGTATTTTTGCTGCCGGAAGTTACCTCAGAAAGGAAACCCTTTTAACTCTTAATGTACTGAGCGAATCGCAAAACAGAAAGCATTTAACAAGGAACACAAAGAAAACTGGCATACCTAATGCATTTTCAGACACAGCGAAGCATGAATGCTAAATGTGAGACAGTCCGGGGGATGAGCCATAAACTAATCTCACAACTAACAACAGGGCAATCCCAAGCTACTAATTCAAACATTCTGGAGCCTTAATGCACCACCACTTCCCAGAACGTGCTTAAAAAGCGAAAGAAAGAACATAATATGAATGGGCCAAAAAAAAGTGAATTTCACCAATCACAGTCTCGATTAAATTACCTTTCCCTTCCGATGTCTTCAGGACGGAAATGAATGAAATGGGAGAAATTTAAGAACATTTGACATCGAAATTCGTTTGAATTATGTTCACACTCGCCAGAAAACCAAATAACGACGAGGTGTGTCACCGCAGGACTTTGTTTCACAATAGCGATGAAATAACAGTTTCCATTCGGTTCCAGTAAAAACGTAACTTGCCTGAAACATAAAGCAGCAGTACAGCTGCTTGCGCTTTTCCGTGCGGGAGGCGAGCACTACCATGACTGCACAGACACTTTGAGAAAATCTGCACTCTCCCACACCACAGTTAACTTCCAGGAATCATAACCAATTTGTTAGAACCTCAACTTGCCTGGAACGTAAAGCAGCTTGAGCCCGCGATTTACCGTGTGGGAGGCGAACATGATCATGACAAGATGGACACTGGCCCCTGTCTCCACAAAGCAAACTCCCGGTTTTGCTCTTTATTTGAACACGCCGCAGCCACAGAAATTGCAGTGGCGGGACTCGAGCCTCAGCTTCTTTAGTAATTGAGTTCTGAAGCAGGAGCCTCCGGCTTCCCTTCATAGGGCTGATTCGGTTCGAATAGTGAAATTTGCTGTGTCTGATCCGCAAGACATCCTGCAGGATTTTCAGACAGCGCCATCCTCCCTGTGCCATGTACGTACTGGATAACATTCTGTTGTGTCATGTGTCCCTGCTTTGCCAATATCACCGTTCTTTAACTCCCTACATCCTGTTGGTCGAACTGTGATTCCAGTCAGAATCACAAACGTGTAACAAAACACCTCAGGTAAATTCATGTGAGGGCATTTTTGTGCAGTCTGTTTGCTGTTCACAATCCATCTTCACACAACAATCCTGTAGAAAGGTTTTTGGAACAGTAACATCGGCTTCTTTGCAGCAATCGGACAGCAGTTAACATCTGAACCCCAACTTTCCCAGATAAAGACAATCCGAGTGAAACCCTCACTCACTGAGAGCCATCCCCACGTCCCTCTGCTGCGGGGCTGCAGACAGTTTAACACAGAAGATAAGGTTAACAATGAGACTTTGTTTCACCATCAGCCACTCTGTCCCAGAGACAGGAAGAGGGACAGCATCAACGTGTGGCGTCACTCGTGTATCAGCAGAAGCTGTTCAGCCCATCGAATCCATAGCGACTCTCTGACGCTTGTGTATTCCTGTGGTTATTCATACTTGGTGATGTATACCCTAATAATGCGGAGCTGTGCCTGTATCGCAATTCTGTCTGAAACAAATGGATCCAATTGTAAGTCACAGCTTTTCATTTCACAGGAAGAACACTGCTGTGTGAAACGGCGTGGGGAATAACTGCAGGGCGTCATGCGCATAGAGCACTCTACAACTGATGTGTCTCACCTTCACCATTTTATTCCCAGCTCTGGCAAGAGATTTTGCGAATCAGATCAGAGCACACCGACAGAGAACAGGAAAAAATCTTCCAGAACTTCACAAGTGTGTTTCCTCATTTGTGTAAATTTCCCGTGTGTATCTGTATGAAATATTCATTTCAGGTATATTGAATGAAAGGAAGCGGAAAGTGAAACAGCACGCAATGCGTAGAATGGAGATCTATTATAGAAAAACACTGGAGGGGGCAGTACACACACTGAAACATGGAATTGTCAACGAGTAGAGGATGTTTTCAATCCATTTATTTCATGGTTATGAGCCCAATACGCTCCAGCTGGGCTGCTCTATTAGCGCTGACTATAGCAGTTTCACACAGTCTTTAGCTTTTCGTCTGGCGTGTGCCATATACCTCAGAGGATGATTTCAAATGGTCGTCACTATTATTGTGTGACACACTGTGGTGCAGATGTGTCCCGGCTGTGTCAATGTAAGCTGTGACTAACTTGCCACATTCTGTTGGCTTAACTGTGATTTCACTCCGAATCACAAAATATGTCACCGTGCAAAGTGAGGCCATGCAGCCTCCAAACAATAAGGAAATGTCTATGTCGGTCGATTGATTGACTTTATTTGATTGATTGATTGTCACATGAACCTCAGTACAGTGAAAAAATTTGTTTGCGATTGGTAAAGGCAGATCATACTAATCAAGGACATGTAGATCACAGCATAAGTAAAACAAATTTTTGGACAGATTAAGGCTTTCAGGTGACTCCGCACAGGACGTGCACTCGGCAAAATCCACATTAACAGGATCAGCATTATTTGAAGTTAGGGAATCCATTTCTCAGTCTTGTAACGACCTCGAAGAAATTGCTGTTGTGTGTCTTTAAGCTTCAGTGCCTTGTTCTGAACTCGATCTCATCAAAATTATACATTCTGCGTCAAAAATTGAACCAAATGCAAAACTCTAGTGCTCAAGTGTGACTTCTCACACGTACATCACCCACCCAAGGCGATATCACACCCAAGACCAAAAAGCTAGAACCGCAACAGAAGCATGATCCATAAATCAGAGGAGTTTCCTTGTTTAAAAAATAGGGGTTTTCTGGTGTTTCGGAGGGAAGGCCGCACTGAGTTTTAATAACAGCTCCTTGCCATTCTGACTTCCAGTTCCCCGGAGGCTGTGCTAGCCACTTCTTTTGCGAGCGGGCTCCCATCATTGGCAGCTGGACGAACTCATCTTCAATTGGCAATTAGTGTTATTTGAGAGAAGCATGAATGCGCTTTTCAGCCCACGATCAAACAAGGGGTTGTGGAGCGCGGGAGGGGGTTAGATGTAGTAGAGGTTATGGAATTTCTGGAAAGCTGTACAAAAGAGAGATTGTGCATCCACAGGACTTAATATTCTTTAGGAAACCTTGTGCAAATAACGCCATCTAAGACTGATAGAAATGTGAAGAACTGTAGGGAAAGAGAGAATCTCTCCCAGTCATCTGTGTCTGTGTCCTTCTCGAAGTCACAGCGAAGGCTCTGCTGTTTAAATCAGCATGGGATGTTACTGCAGCGAGTCCTGTCGCTCAGGCACGTTGCACCTGATGTGTATAAGTTGTATCACGTTACGGCCAGCTCAGAGAACAGATTTCACAGCTCACATCATCCCAGAGTGACAGGGAACAGACGAAAGTGATTCAGACCATCATCTTACCACCTGCTGGGGAGGAAACGGATGTGGGTGAGTAGACAGTCTCGACCAGTGCATGTTTCCAGCATTTACAATCTTGGTCTGTGTGACAACAAAAGCAGGAACCAGGAACTGTTTATCTTGCTTCTTAAAACAGGCGTGAACATTTGCAGAGCATAGATGCATCTACATGCTGTTACTGAAATGATGAACAGCAGAGTACAGTTCACAGAGTATGGTCTGCCCTCTGGGTGATGGGCTCAGCTCCAATTGTGACCCTCTGCTCACCGGATTTGAACACAAACAAAGAAATGACTCAGTGACGAAATCTGTTGAAACGGGTTCTGTGAGGAATTGAAAGCGATGGAATGAAAAGGCCCTTGAGAGCGGGATGTAACATTATCTGGGATCGTTTTCCAGACTCGGGGGGAGTGCGCAGTGCTGTTTCCATGGGTCAATATCAGGATAGATAGATTGAATAAGCGTCAAATGTTATTGTCGGGATCCCTGTCGCTTAGACACACTGCACCTTTTGTACAATGGTACAAAAGCACGGACGTTTTGTGTAGAGGGGACAACTTCAAAATCGTTACTGAGGCAAAATGCACAAATGAGCGAAACAACAAAGCAACCAGAGAAACTGGTATTACGTGACGGGGTAAACCCCCTCTGCTAATGTATACCAGCAACACAGAAATGATTCATCCCCGTGCTGTATTCTGTTAAAATTCCAGAGGCAAAGAACCAACCCAAAAATCACTACTTAAAGTTAAAAATAACAAATTTGTTGCTTTTTATTGACAGAGAATAATCAACCTACAACTCCTTTCTCGAAACCTTCTGCTCTACAATGCCTTCCCTCACTCTGATCCCAATAACGTTTACAAAAATGTTCAAATTTAAAAACCAGACCGTTGTCGAATGTTCTCTTTGTATCTTCCTCTGGAGATGTTTTCTCCAGGTCGGTGTTGATGCTTTTTTTCTATGCAATCTACATCTCCAGATGAGCACCTCTTGGAGATTTTACTGGCATCCGACATCTGTTGGTCTTTTAACTGCTCTCTTTGCTGTTCTTTGTCGCTCTGGGTAACTGTTCCAATTGTCCGATATTTGTCCCACAAAACGTCGGACAGTTTCATTGATTTTAACATTGTAAAAATACCAAATTCAAACTTGATTGGGACATAATTTAAACTGATTGGCCGAATTCAAATTTGATTTTTGTATCCATGTAACACAGTTCTTCGTTGTTTTCATCAAATGTCACGTTGTTGCCTTGTTCTGAACTCCTTGTGCTAGCCAGGCATTTCAGCACCATTAAAAGTACGTTACACCCACAACTTCATAACACCAGCATTTGCCAAGACAGTTTATTTCTCTCAACATCGCTCTCTATCAATCTCATGTGCCTGAGATTTGAACAATCTCTGGTTAATGTTAATCAAAACTGCCCTATTCTCAGAGCCTCAGATTTAACACGCCACCTTAGTCTGTCTAACAATATTAATTTATGTCGCAGTGTATTACTTCAGCACACGTTGAGAAGAAATAAAAATGAGAAAAACAGTCACCTGTGTGACTGTGATTTGACCCAATGCTGTTGCAGCCAACATATTTCAGCTTTAAGTGAAATAGCCTTCATCTTTCCTGTACCAGTAATGAGATTGCATAGCATTGTGGTAAATTGTCATGAGTTGAATTAGATCCAGCATCATTTCTCGGGGCGAAATTTACTGATGAAATACACGGGGGTTGGGGGGTTCAATTTGGTTAGGAAGGGCATGATCCGAGTTCCCTTGATACAAAACCGTTAGAGACGATGGAAATGAGAGTTACTGGGAGGTATAGCCACGAGAAAGAAAAGAAGTGATTTAATGGGATGGTGGAATAGATGGAGATTCACGCGACATATATCAGGAATGACTGAGTTGTGTCCTAATGGAGATTTTCCAGCGGATGTGAGGTTGGTAAGGGTAAATAAGAGGGAAATTACCTCGTTCAGGTGAGTGTATAACTAGAGGTTAGAGCTTCAAAACCAGCGAGGAACGACAACGAAATTTGCAGCAGGTACTTTTTATTCTGAGATTTTGAAATCGGAGATTACTTTTCAGGCAGCAAATAAAATTAGAAGATGATTCCAGCATATTTCAAAGGCCAGTTGTAGACACACAAGGAGCGAATTTAACAGGGGCAGAGATTCTGGGCTTCCTGGATGGGGAGGCAAAAGTGACACACTCACAAAATATTTAGCGTTCATCGGAAAGAAATTGCATAATATCTGCAACTGAACATGTTAAGTGTAAGAAGAGCTGGTGGTGTTGAAATGTGTAGCAGCTAATTCGACGTGAACTACTACAAATTGTTAATGTACTGAGCTGTTTGTTTAGCTTTGCATTAAATGGGAGCCGGTTAGCTCAGTCCGCTGTCTAACTGGTTTATGGTATAGAGTGAGACTAACAACGTGCGGTTAATTGCCGCACTCTCTCAGGTTGACATAAGGATCATCATCTCCACCGCTCATGCGATCTGTAATACAATTGTGACTCTAGTGAGTAGGAATGGACCTGTCGATGTCAAGCACAATTATCTTTGCCATCTGTTGCCTTGAACATTTGCTCACAATGACCAGGAACGGGACTGAGTCCATTTAATACTCACTGATCTCCTCCCGAAAAATCCAGCGACAAGACTCGTCCTTTTTCCTGGTGGAACTCTCTGTTCTGCACAGCAGCAAAACTATTTGTCATGACTTTACCAGATTCACTGACAATATTCAGTCTACCGAAAGAGAGAAATCTAATTCCTTTCGAACCATTTAACTGGAGTTTTAGAATAGATGCGCTTTATTCGACATTATTCTTCAACTACGCTTCAGTCTGATGCTCCAATAATTCCTGATCAACGTCAGTAAAACCAGTTTTAGATAAGGATCGAAATTACAACTGCGGCATTTTAACACACTGTTCAGTGCCAAGCGCTGATCGGTTGCTCCACTGGACCCGTCGGCAGCAAGCCGACAAAGTGCCCTACTCTTACCTTCGACCCGCCTGTTCTCCTTTTGCTGTGGTTCTGAAATTAAAGCTAAGGCAGAGGAGCGGGAACTGATATGGACCTGTGACTTTTCGAGCAACAGGTTCAGGAAATGGGACACAGAAAACTGATGTACAAAGTAGACTTGATCGAAAACAGGGTTTCTGTGGGTCACTGCGTTGTTTACAGGCAATGTTATATTATCGCTGTCACAGGACTTCTCATTCTGCACTCATTATCAATCTTCACCATGGCTACATCCAAGGACATGTTGCACAGTTTTCATGAATACTGAAGATATAAGAATATAATGCAAGAGTAAATTGATTTTCGGTTTAAATTGTAAAGTGATAAGAATCCAAAGTGAGATAGATAATGCCCGAAATTCATGTTTATTACCGTGGCCAGAACGCGAGCCAGGAAAAGGGAGAGTCTGTCCCTGAATCCCGAATATCCACACGCTTGCTATCCATGTGTCCAGTGGGAAACCTGTGCGAAGGAGCATGCAGTCTGACAGAGCGCCTGGGAGAATCCTCCACTGTCTGATCTAAATCTACAACAGGAGCTGTGTATTCCAGCTGTGAGAGCACTGGGATAAAGGGGAGGTAGTTGGTAATCCATGGTGTAGATTCACAGTGTCCTCATCATGTTATTGTTTAAAACCCTCTGTCACAAACAGCACAGACAGAGAGGAATAAGAGGGGGCCATTTCACACGCCAGCACTACCCCGCCACTTGATATTATTATGTTTGACTGAACACGTCAATGTCTTTTAGGAGAAAGTGAGGTCTGCAGGTGCTGGAGATCAGAGCTGAAAATGTGTTGCTGGAACAGCACGGCAGGTCAGACAGCATCCAGGGAACAAGAGAATCGACGTTTCGGGCATAAGCCCTTCTTCAGGAATGAGGAAAGTGTGTCCAGCAGGCTAAGATAGAGGGAGGAAGAGTGCTTCTCCAAGGAAGGCATCCTTGTAAGAGGATTCGTAGTAGGTTAAAATCTTCGAGGAGAAAGTGAGGTCTGCAGATACTGGAGATCAGAGCTGAAAATGTGTTGCTGGAACAGCACGGCAGGTCAGACAGCATCCAGGGAACAGGAGAATCGACGTCTCGGGCATAAGCCCTTCTTTAGGAATGAGGAAAGCGTGTCCAGCAGGCTAAGATAGAGGGAGGAAGAG
>NW_025204405.1:3287-9382 GCF_004010195.1 Chiloscyllium plagiosum | reverse complement strand
ATTCGTGAACACTATGGAGTAATTTAGTATGGCAAACACACCCATCCTACACATTTGTGGATATTATGCTGTAATTTAGCATGGACAACCAACCCACCCCCCTACACATCCGTGCATACATTGGTGTAATTTATCATGGCTAACACACAAAAACCTCCTCATCCATGGACACTACGGTATAATGTACCATACTGACACACTCAACATTTCATAAGATTTTCACTCCAGTCGTCAACGCATAAAAGAGCTTCATTAAACTTATTTTTAAGCTGCAAGTTCCCAGTTAATTAGACAGTCACGACTCACTATGCTGACTCTCTTGAGCATAGAGAACCCAAAGCGGATTCGGATGAAATCCCTTTAAGTCATGCAATTTTTTACATTTAAAGAAGTAATTGATGTTTCAAGTATTGGTAATGTGGAAAACAGCAGGATAAAAGTAGTTGGTAATGATTAATTAGAAGAAACATCAGCAGAGAAAGATTGGCAGAAATAGGCCATTCCAAAATTCTATCCTGCTTAGCCTCTCAACAGATCATGGCTGATCATTCAACGTTGGACCCTGCTCCCACTTGCCCATTTGCAAAATGTTATGAAGGGAAGAGAGCGACATGGACAGGACCTTTTTGTAATTGTGGCCGAACGAACAATCATTCTTTTCATTTCAAAAAAGTAACATCTGAAGAAAGGCAGATGTTGCTGGTTGAGCCAATATTTATTGGCCATTCCTAAATGCCGTGGTGCAAAGTGTTGATGTATGATTAAATGCATAGCATGTACCAATAATAAAAAAAATCATTCTTTCTTTATCACAAATATTACGAAAATGGAATTTATATATTTTGATCGAAACTTACAATGTCAATTACAAACCGACAGAGAAATTCAGTAACATACATATTGAGACACACACATGTATGACTTATCACGTTCATAATTCTCTTGAACTTAAACGTTCCTAAATATAATGCAGCTAAGAGAAAGCAATATCATATTTGAACAAAAAAAGCTTCGACAACTAGCGATGTGCTAATTATCACTTAATCCAAAAGAAAGGACACCCAGAGACAGGCAAATTAACATGATGCCACTGATGGATTAACGTCTGTTTACTTCAACGCAAGAGGTCTTATAGGTAAAACAAATGGGAATAGAACCTGGATTAGTACGTGGGGCTATGATGTTCTGGTCATTGCAGAGACCCGGTTGAGAGAGGGGATATTCAACTTGCCAGGGTATTAGCTAATTGCCTGTCCAGGTGACTGACCTTTCAGTGGGTGAGCAGTTTGGAAACAGTGAACACAACTCTTTTTAAGAAGTTTGAACATATCTTCAAATGAATATAATTAATGTTGGCATGTGTGTTATGACTGGTTGATTAAACAATTAATTATTAACCAAATGCTGATGGTTACAGCTTTTGAATATTGCCTCATTCATGTTACTGTGTGGGTTCAGTACTGTTCGAGTTTCTGTTTCTTTTCCCAAGGACAGTATTTGGCCACCTGTGTAGGAGGATATTCTCAACCTGTGCACTTGTCTGTTCCTGGGGCAAGCTGATTTATAAAACGTGGTGTGGATTGGGGATGACCTGCTTATTCAACGAATGGGAGGTTTTCATCTCTCCTATGGAATGCTAATAGACAGTTCGATGCGTCATACTGTCCTTAATCCATGACCTGAGAATGTGCACATTGGCACTCCCAATGTGTGGGAGTTTATTTTTCCTGTGGCTTGGCAAGGGATAGATATGCATGTGGAGCAGGTGAATCCTGGCATTTTTGAATGGACTTTTTGTGGGGAGTTTGTTTCTAATTCTACAGATTGTGGTCATGTCTGTCTGAGAATATGAATCTTACCTTGTGGATTCTGAAAGGTCAGATCAGCGCGTGGATCTGATTTTTTTTTTATTCTGTGGATTGTGCACAGTCATTTCTCCCAAGGCACCTGAGTTTTAACCTTGGATTGTGAATGGTCAGTTATGTGTGTCAGGGGTGGTGGCCAGGGATGATCTCTCCTTTTGTGCGTTAACTGTAAATAGGTATTTCTCTGGGAAACGCTGGTTTGGAACTGTGAAGTAGAAATGGTCAATGAGCTGTGGCGAGCTTATTTTTATCCTGTGGGCTTCAAATGGTCAGTTGGGAATTTGATTTTAATCAAATGGATTGGAAGTAGCCAGTTCTGTGTGGACAGAAGCTTTTGATTCTGTGGAGTTTTGAATCTTCAAACACTGCACGATGTGTGCAGGTAATGTTTCGTCTGCTGATACAAACACTACACTGGCATGTCTGGGTACTATTTCATCTGCTAATACAAACACTGCACTTGCGTCTGCGGGTAATGTTTCATCTGCTGATACAAAGGAAAAAAAAACAAAGAAAAAGGAGTATTGCAGCACAGGAACAGGCCCTTCGGCCCTCCTAGACTGTCACGATCCAATCCTCTATCTAAACCTTCACCTATTTTCTAAGGATCTGTATCCCTCTGCTCCCTGCCAATTCATGTATCTTTCTAGATACTCTTAAAATCACCGTATTGTGCCCATCACTACCATCTCTGCTGGCAGCACCTTCCAGGCATCCCCACCCTCTGAATAAAGACCTTTCCACCTATATCTCCCTTAAATGTTTTCCCTCTCACCTTGAACTCGTGACCCCTCGTAATTGAGTTCCTCATTCTGAGAAAAGGCTTCTTGCTATCCACCCTGTCTATACGTGTCATGATTTTGTAGACCTCAATCAGGTCCCCCCTCAACCTCCATCTTTCTAATGGAAATGATCCCAATCTACTCAATCTCTCTTCATAGCTAGCACCCTCCATACCAGGCAACATCCTGGTGAACTTCCTCTGCACCCTCTCCAAAGCATCCACATCCTTTTGGTAATGTGGCGACCAGAACTGTACACAGTATTCCAGATGCAGCCAAAACAAAGTCTTATACAACTGTAATATGACCTGCCAACACTTATATTCAATATCCTGTCCGATGAAGGAAAGCATGCCACATCTTTCTTGACCACTCTACCGACCAGCATTCCCACCTTGAGGGAGCAATGGACCTGAACACCATAATGCCCGGATTGAACTCCATCTGCCAATTCTCTGCCCATCTCCCCAGTCTATCTATATTCTGCTGCATTCTCTGACAGTCCACTTCACTATCTGCTACTCCACCAATCTTTGTGTCATCTGCAAACTTGCTCATCAGACCACCTCTACCTTCCTCCAGATCATTTATGTGTATCACAAACGACAGTGGTCCCAACAAGGATCACTGCAGAACACCACAAGTCATAGGTCTCCATTTTGAGAAACTTCCTTCAATTATTACTCTCTGTCTCCTATTGCTCAGTCAGTTCTTTATCCATTTAGCTAGTACACCCTGGACCCCATGTTACTTCAGTTTTTTCATCAGTCGACCATGGGGAACCTTATCAAATGCCTTCCTGAAGTTACCTTATCAAATGCTTTCTTGAACTCACCTTATCAAAGGCCTTATTGAAGGCATGGTCAATGGTGAATGGTTGTATTTTGTAACTCTTTATTTACTCTGAGCATGTCAATTCTGAGTGTACATATTGGCATTTCCTTTCTCAACCACCAGGACCGGAACTTATCAGCTTCCAGTCCATACAAAATATTTGTACCTGCAACGTTTTTGTAATCAGCTAAATCCCTGAACATCTTCTTGTTCCTGCAACTCCTCTCAATATCTAAACTTCTCGATCCCCAACAGGTCTGTTGATCTCCAGAACTCTGCTCACACCTTGACTCTTCCCATCTTGATAACCTGTTTTCGGGTCCTACAATGTGTTCTCTTCCTCCCTTTGCCATTGACCCCACCTACATCTTTTAGTCAACTGTACCACATGTTGCACTCCCGATCTCTATAACCTTCCCCAACCACAGCCATTTGCACAGCTTTGTGACATAATTCATTCCCTTAACACATTCCATATCTCTGCCATAACTTTCAGCGCCTAAAAATGCCCATAGTGTCACCGAGTCCTGCAGCACAGAGACAAGCCCTTTGGCCCAAACTGGTCCATGCTGACAAAACTATCGGTCCCCACTCACCCCATTTCCCAGCACTTTGCCCATATCCTCAGAATCCTTTCCTATCCATGTAATTGTCCAAATGCCTTTTAAATATTGTTAAGTTAACCGTCACAACCATTTCCACTGGCAGCTCATTCCATATGCGTACAACCCTCTGTGTAAAAATGTTGCCCTTCAGGTTCCATTTTATTCTGTTCACTCTAACCTTAAACTGATGGCCTCAATCATCGATTCCCCAATCCTCAGAAAAAGACTGAGTGCATTCACCCTATCCATAACTCTCATCATTGTATACATCTCTATGAGTTCCCTCCTCAGTCTCCTATGCTCTTTGGAAAAATGTACTAGTGTGACCAACCCCCTCTCCCTATAACGCAGACCGTTGAGACCAGGTAACATCCTTGCAAATTTCTTTTGGATGGTTCCCTGGTTAATAACATCCTTCCTATGACAAGGTAATAAAACTGAACACAATACTCCAAGTGTTGCCTCACCAATGTCCTGTATAACTGCAACATAACTTCAGAACTTCTATACTCAATGCCCTGACTGTTGAAGGCCAGTGTGCCCAAAGCCGTCTTCACTGCGCTGCTTTCATGTGACTCCACTTTCAAAGAACTGGGAACCTGAACTCCAGGATGTCTTTGTTCCACTAACCTTGTAAACAACTACCATTCACCATGTAACTCCTACCTTGATTTGACTTTTCAAGTTGCAAGAGCTCACACTTATCTGTATTGGACTCCATTTGCCACTTCCCAACCCACTTCTCCAGCTGATCAAGGTCCTGCTGCAATTTCTGATAAACTTCCTCACTCTCCATGATATCATCTATTTTAGTGTCATCAGCAAACTTACTAATGATGCCGTGTACATTCTCATCCAAATCATTTCCATCAAAAACTAACAGTAATGGGCCCATCCAATCCCTGAGCCATTGCACTCTTCACATGTCCCAGGTCCAACAAATATCTGTCCACTATTACCCTCTGCTTCCTACCATCGAGCCAATTTTGTATCCAATTTGACAGCTCCCCCTGGATTCCACGCGATCTCGCTCCTCGAGCAGCCTACCATATGGAATCTTATCAAGTGTTTTACTGAAATCCATATATGCTACATCCACTGCCCTGCCCTTGTCAACCTTCCCAGTTGCTTCATCAAGTACTCTAACAAATTTGTGAAGCATGATATCCCACCCACAAAGCAATGCTGAGTACTCCGAACCAAACCCTGTCTTTCCAAATGCACGTATATCTTATTTCTCACAATGTTCACAAGTAACTTACGCACCAAGAGGTTAACCTTTCTGCTCTATCGTTCCCAGGCTTTGTCTTTACAGTCCTTCTTGAAGAGTGGGACAACACTCATGACACTCCAGTCTGCTGGGAGCTCACTGGTGGCTAACAATGATGCACAATTATCAGCCAGGACCCCGTCAATTTCTTCTCTAGCGTCTTCTAGTGTCCTTGAATATATCTGATCAATACCAGGAGATTTATCCACCTTCATACTTTATAATACATCCACCAACTCCTCTACTGTGATATGAATTGTCCCCAAGGTGCCCCCACTCACTCTCCCATGTTGTAACATTTTATTAAACTCTAACAATGCTTCCACTCCTTCAGCAGCTCTTCCTATGAGGAGAACCCTTATTATCAACCTGGCAAATCTGCTTCTTCCCTTGGTTGGAAAAAAATCTCAACAGGTCAAGCAGCATCAGAGGAGCAGGGGGCTCCTGAAGATGAGCCCTGAAGAAAGATTCCAACCTGAAAATTCGTCTCCCCTGCTCCTCTGACGCTGGTTGACCGATGGTGCTTTTTCCAGCTCCAGCCTTTATAGAGTCTGCCTTTCCAGCATCTGCACTCCTCCCTATCTCAAAGCTACTTCGTCCGACACTTGACTGCAGTTCTCTGAACCCTTCAATATCCATCAGTCCTCAGAGCTCTGGGGCTCTATTTGCCTTAGACCGACATTCTTCGCCTCTGTAATGTCGTCCAGTTCCAAACAAGCTTCTTATTATGTAATCTCCT
>NW_025204405.1:0-2791 GCF_004010195.1 Chiloscyllium plagiosum | reverse complement strand
TATTGTAGTTAAGTAGTAGAGAAAGAAAAATTAGCCATCTTTTCATTCTGATATTTCTTTCTTTTTTCTTAAGGAAGGAGGTGTTGTGAAGGAATAGAGATACTCTATCTTGAAGAGAGTTGAAAAGCTCGCAAAACTGCCTGACATAGCACAAAGTGTTCTGAACAGGAGAAGAACGTAACATATCGTCGACACAAATAGAGTAGTTGGGTTGCCATGAGACAAAAACAAATTCAAATTCAACCAATCAGTTTAAATTATGCTCCAAGATGCCAAATTCAATCAAATTTGAATTTATTATTTTGATAATATTAAAACCAATGAATTGATCCAATGTTTTGGAGTATTAAACCAGACATTTTAAACAGTTGAGAGACAACAGCTAAAAGCCCAAAAGGTGGAGACTGCGAGTTGAAGACTTCTGTGAGAGGTACCTGTCTGTGGAAGAAGTCTGCACAGCAGTTCACAACCGAACTGGAGAGAATCTATAAACGAATCTCGGCAAAGCTGGTTTTGAAACATGATTTATTTTTTTCGGAATTTGTAATCGGAATGTTGTATCAGACCAGTATTGTAGAATGAGAGGTAAATGATAGGTTTAAGAAAAAGAAGTTTTAAATCATTGTTAGCTAATATTCTCAGTTACACTTAAAGAATAAAGTTTTTTATTTTTTTACTTTAAATAGTGTTCTAGGATAGTTCTTTGTATCTCCAATTTTAACAGATTATAGCACGGGGTGAATCTTTTCTGTGTTGTTGGTTTAAATTAGCAGAGGAGTTTACCCTCTGCTGGAACACTCCCAATCACTCCAATTACTCCCAATCATTCTAATACTCCCTGTCTCTGTGATCTGCTCCAGTAAATCCAACCCACACTATCTCTTTAACCTCCCAAGTTACTCCAACCCTCACTATCACTCCAACCTCCCCGTCACGCAAACGTTCCCTATGTGTGTAAAGTTACCCATCATTCCAAACCACCCAATCACAGTAGCCTCCCCCAGTAACTCCTACCCTTCCTATCTATGTATCCTCTCCTTGACTCTTCAGGTATTTTAAAATCTTCAGGTATTTTAAAATCCTGTAGTCACTCAACTTTCCCAATCTGTGTAAAGTCACCCATCATTCCAAACCTCCCTATCACTGTAACCTCTCAGCTACCCCAACCCTCCCCAATTCTGTACCATCAACCATCACACCAATCTTACCTATCTCTGTATGTTCCCCTAGTATATTCTGCCCTCTTTCTCTCTGAAGCCTCTCCCGTCACTCGTATCCTCCTTCTCACTGTAAACTCATTCTGTCATTCCATTAGCACACATCACAGTAACCTTCTCCAGTACCTCCAACCCTTCCCATTGCTGTGACATCGCCCAATCATTCCAATCCTCCCTGTCTCCCTGGATTCTCCAGACCCTCAAATCCATCCCATTGTTGTAACATCTCCCAATCACTCCAATCATCCCTGTGTCCATGGAGTCTCCAGTCCCTCCAATTTTTCCAATTGGAGTAATATCTCCCAATCGCTCCAATCCTCCCTGTCTCAGTGGACTCTCCAGTCAATCCAACCCTCCCTATCACTATACGCTCCCCCAGTGATTCCAAATCTGCATGTCTCTGTAACCTCCTCCAATCACTCCAGCCCTCTCTGTCTCTGTTACTTCCATCTTCCCAACATTGTAAACTCGTACAGTTACTGGTGCACTCTCCCTATCTCTCTCCCCTCTCCAAGACACTCCAAATGTTCTGATTGATGTAACTTCTTCCAGTCACTCCAAACCTCCCGATCTCTGGAACTATCTCCAGTCACTCCAATGCTGCATATCTTTGTACATTCCTACAGTCACTGAGACCCTCCAAAACACTCTAACCTCCTCCAGTAACTCCAATCCTCCCTATCACTAAAATCCTCCACTCACTCACAGACTCCCTATCTCTGTGATGTTCCCTTATTCATTACAACCCACACTACTTAGGTAAACACTGCCAGTCACTTCAAACCTCAGAAAGCTTGTAATCACCTCAAGTCATTCCTAATGTCCACTCTCTGTAACCATCCCCAGTGACTCTAACCATCCCTGTCTCTGTAATCACCTGCATTCAGTCCAACCCTCAATCTCTGAAACCTCCCACAGTCACTCCAACTCACTCCGATCTCCGTAACTTCTAACAGTCATTCCAACCCTCATAGTCTCTGTACCATCTCCCAGACACTGTAATCCTCCCGAACACTATAATCTCCTCTAGTCACTCCAATCTCCCCATCACTAAATCCATCCAGTCAATTCCATTCTCCCTAACTCGGTGACCACTCCATTCACTCCAGCCCACATTACCTCTGTAACTTTCTCCAGTCACTCCAACCCACACTATGATTGTAACCACCCCTGGACACTCCAACCTTCAGTAGCTCTCATCTCCCCAGTCACTCCATCTCTCCCTACTTCTGGAACTCTCCACATTTAGTCCAACCATCCCTATCACTGTATACTCTCACCAGTCACTCCAACCTTCATCTCACTGTAATTTCCTGCAGCCACCCCAACCCTCCCTATCACTTTAACCTCCTCCAGTTATTCCAACCCTGCGAATATGTCTAATCTCCTCCATTCACTCCAACATTCCACAACACTACAACGTTCCCAGTCACTCCATCCCTCCCCATCAATATAACATTTCCCAGGCAGTCCACCCCTCTCTAACACGGTAATCTCCTCGAATCACTCCATTCAGAAGACCATAATAGACCACAAGATACAGGAACAGAAATTAGGCCATTGGACCCATCACG